>NC_022022.1:15856320-15865120 GCF_000317375.1 Microtus ochrogaster
TCTCTCTCTCTCTCTCTCTCTTTCTGTCTCTCTGTCTCTCTTTCTCTCTCCCACACACGGCTCCTCAGCCTTCAGTAGACTAACCTGTATCTCATAGCACAGCGTCTGGATTCTAAGAGAACAAATATGACAGTTGCCTTCCTTGTTTGAGAATCGCCTTAAAACCAGGGCAGCATCGTTTCTGCCACCATTTTACAGATCCCGAGTACTCATACAGACAGTCCAGTTGAAGGAGACTGGAGCACACACTTCCTCTCTATGGGAGAAACAGCTGGCACAAGGACTGACAAGAGGCATTTCTGGAATCTTCTGCCTTATGACCAATAAGATATTCTTACATTGTGATGCAGCAACAAATTATTTCCGCGACCTAATTTTCCATAATAGTGTACTCTTTCTTGGGGTAGTCCATGCAGTTGCATCTTCCAGATGTGAGCTCAAGGTGACAAAAGTTGGTGGAAATGTGGTCTCTTCAGAAACTATTGATAGTGCCACTACCGTAGCACACAAATGTACCTTAACATATATACTATATATTATGTTATGTAGCATTCCCTTAGATTCAGGAAATAAGATTTCAAGAATTATTAACTCTAGATTAAAAACATGTCCAGTTATTTCCACAACTTTATTCAGCCTAATCTGTTTCTTTACACCTTCCTCCAATACTTTGTTTTTCCCTTTAATGAATTGAACACATCATAAATATTGCAAAAAGATCATTAGTTTGCATTAGTCTTGTGGTCTTTGCCGAGGGCTAGTCTTTAAAGTATTTGCTGCTTCTCTGCTGATGGGTAAGTGAAATCTTGTAAATTGCCTTTTTTCACCCTTCTTGGTGTGCTACAGGATGATATGGGACACCTTGCCAGGATGACTGCCACTGCCCTAAGTGCAGATTGACGGTGGGAGGCAGTGGTTATACTATGGCATCTTGGATCTTTCTTTCGTTTCTCTCCAGAGTATTGTTATGGTGAGCAGTTCCACTGTTTAGGGAGATAGTTGCACTTACTTCGTATTACTTTAGATATAGATGGTCGCTTTTATTCTGTATTACATTGGATATAGATGCTATTATGGCTTATTAAGTTATTCTTTCAAATATTTTTGCTGCCTATGCAAAGGATCCTGCTGAGAGATCTATAAACAAGAGAAAGTCTTTATTTTCTTCCAGACTTTAGGTATTTTTGTGTGTGCATAAGTAACTTGAAATTTGTGGTAGTCTTTCCTGTAATTGAACAAAGTGTTCAATTTTCTCATGGCTTTTGTATGGCGAAAAGAAGGCTGCATGAATATTTTAAAGGCTGTTCTTAGTTCACAGTGACCTGTGTATTTCTTTCTTCCAAATCCAGGGAAATAAAGCATAAAATATGAAGCAGTGATTAACTAGTGTAGAAAGCTAGAAACTCACGTGCGGAAAGAGAACAATTTACACAATTTTCTCCCTCAGTAGTTATGCCAGCAATGTTTTTTTTTCCTCCACTCAGATTTTTGCAGGTATATGCTGTATTTCAGCAAGATTTCCTTTGGCAATTTTTTTTTTTTTTTTGCTATTTTTAGGTCAGACAAAATAAGTGATAACTACTTGTTGCCAAGATAGCACAAGTTAACTGATGGGACTTAGAATGTGTAAATTAATACCAGCCCTCACAAATCACACTCCCTAGCCTAAAGAGCACGTGGTTCTTTAGGTGTCTGCTCCACTTCATCCAGAGATGAGATAATAAGATGATTAATGCCAGTGGCTCCTCAGGAAGGTTTCAGATCTTGATGAGAAGAGCAGGTCTAGGACCAGGAAGATGAGCATAGTGGGTGTTCTCTTGCCACAAATAATCTTTGACACGTGGTGGTTTCAACAGGATATACTGCAACAATTGCAGATGAAAGAATGCTTTAGACCTTTGTGTTGTAAACTGCCATTACAATGCAAGATGACGACTTTAGTGTGGAGGTGATGGTTGATCACAAATCACAAATATTCACATTGTCACATACCCCCCCCACTCTTCGTCCATCTCAGATTAACTGAGAGCATGCATCACTTTAGAAATATCATTAATTTGAATGGGCGAAGTATCAAGTTCATCCAGATTGGTAATTTTAGTGTAATAGGAGTTAAATGTGATTTATTTCCTGTGGCTAACTTAGTTGGAAAGGAAGTTCAGTATTTATCTTGGTGTTTAGATTTGGCCAAGGCATCTTGTTAAAGAGAAGTTGGGTAAACATCATAGCAGTCATGATACCAGTGTGAGCTGATCTTTAATTTATGCCTGAGTAAATACCTATCAAGACACTTGGGAAAGCCCATAGATTTGAAATCCACTGCATTTGTTCTGTTTTTTATGAGGTTGAGAGAATGGCTATAAAAACAGTTACCTGCTGATCCATGTGTGTCATTGACTAAATGGAAGCTTTGAACCACTACTGTATAAGTGAGTATCAATTTCTTCCATTGTGAAATACTGTTCTAAATATGTGTTCAAGTACAACAACGTGAGTACCATAGCATAATGGCTCTTGCTACTTCATGCTGTCCTCTTGGAAGAAACATGTCGCTCAGAAGAAGTGTATACATTGCATCAAAAATACATACTCAAAAAGGGGGAAATTTTGGTATTTTTCCTATTGATATGTTTCTTAAAATACGTTAAAATGTTCCCTACATACCTAACCAACCTGAATATTCACTAAATGAATGTTTTGTGGATTCCATAGTAGATTAGGCTTGTTGAAATAGTATAATTTTACTGGATTCTTTCTTCCTCCTACAAATTACTGTTTTCAGTTGACCATATTTTCATGAAATGATTTTACAAGCAAAGAGATGCAGATCTAATTCTCCTTGAACTGCTAGCCCTTGATAAATATATTTGAGTTTACTAAAAAAAAAAACCCACGAAATTAAAAATATTATTTTACATGTACTTTATTAATGATTTTCTTGCTTAGAAGCATAGTAGTACATTTTTCTGACACTAAAATCAACAAACAAGGATTTGTTTTCTCCTTCTTTATGAATTGATTACATCACAAATGCATTCTATAGTAAACAGAGACATTGAGAAACCAAACAAATGACCATCACAACCAGTCTCCACTAACTTTAGATAACAGGTACCTGGCCTCTCCGTATGATGAAATCAGTCACCCATTTGCTTTCCAAAAATCAGAAGGAACGTTCTGAAAGCAAGGGACTGTGTAGGATCTCAACTAGGTACTGAATAGCAGAGGGTGACTCCCTGCTGAGCTGAGAGGAATAGGGATAAAATTTGGTCTTCCTTCCTTGCGGGTAGTAGCCTGGTGTACGAAGTGAGAACTACCCCAGGCCATGCTGTGCTCTTCATTCCCCATGGATAGATGTACTTGTACAACTGTGTGCCTTTCCTTTACACATTTAAAGCCTAAGTATGCTTTCATGTTCTATGTGTCATTTCTTCTAAAATCTGCTTTATATATTCCCTGGAGCTTCCTGTAAGGAAACTTGGCTACCAATTAGACATCTTGTCTCTTTTTAAATAAATATTTTGTGTGTAAGAGTGTTATGCATGTATGTATATTCACCTCATGAGCGCAGGCACCTACAGGAGTATAAGAGAGCATTGGATCCCCTAGAACTGGACTTATGGGTGGTTAGGAGTCACAATGTGGTTGTGGAGAACGGAATCCAGGTTCTCTGCAGGAGGGTTCAGTACCCTTAACCACCTAGCCATTGCTAAGGCTTTGAAATCTACACTCTTAAGTGTGGGAAGAGCTGAAAAAATGGTTTATTTACATTCTAAGAAAGATGTTTAAGCAAAGAAAAATGTAGAGCTCAGTTAAAAATCAATAAAAAAGATTTCAAAGAGTAAATATGTGGTTTTCATATAAGAAAACACTGGAGAGAGAATATGAAAAACAGATATTGGAAGGGTCCTAGGTTCTCACCTCTGCATTTGGTGTTCCTCCTATATTCAGCTTTCTTAGTTTGTTTACAATAGAAATTTGAATGAACTCAACTACTGTTCATTACATTGGTTCTGCCATAATGAGATTCATGTTTTATGAATTCTTACTATATTTCAACCAAAACTTGTAAGGAGATAATACTGTTAGTATGTTGTCAGCATCACATTTAAGCCAAGAGTTTATTATTTCTACTCTGCCATTACCTCTCCTAAGATACCATCTGTTGTCATGGGAACAATAATTTTATTAAAAAAGTATGTGGGATTATAGAGAAAACAAGATGCTTTTTATTACATGCTACTGAGTCAGATTCAGGATTTGTGATCAAGTCCTTTTGGGAGCTGAGGTGTGGCCTTCTACTTGTTTCAAATCTACTTTTTTATTGTTGGCTTTATTAGACCCAAAAAAGAATGTCTTCTCATCCTTGCTTGAAAATCAAATCAAAAAATGGAGAGTCTTTCATTTAGAAACAACCTCCTTCTTGGAGCAAAACTCTTCTAATAAAACAAGCTTTCTAGTGTCCTATGGTAGAAGCCTGCTTCTATAAAAATATCATTTTTTTTAGTATTTATTACATTGTATTTATTTATTTATTTATTTATTTATTTATTTATTATGTGTTGAATGTACATCCTAAGATATATATACATGTGGTCATCAGAAAGACAATCAATAGACATCGGCGCTCTCTCTCTCTCTCTCTCTCCCTCCCTCCCTCCCTCCCTCCCTCCCCCCTTCTCTCTTCCTCCTAGATGGATCACAGGAAATTATATCAGGAGCTTTATCTGCTGAGCTATCTCACCAGCTCCAGTCTATTTATATACTGAATGATCGCTACCCGGCCATGCAGATAAAGGCCATTCTGTTCACTTTATTCTAGATAAGGCTAATCATTTATTATTTTGATCATTCAAATAATAATTTTGTGAAAAATCATAAAGTTCTATGATGTAGTTACAGAATATACTAAAATTTAGTATCCTATTCCAAATATCTACTAGCTTTATATTCTCTACATTTTTTTCTTTTTTTGTCTAAAAAATGTAAACGCATCAGCAGGCTTTTGTTAGTACTTCAGATTTTGCTTTATAGTAAAAATTTCCTACTACTTATATAAAGTTAATGTGAGTTTTATGATTTATTTTTGTTAGACAGCTCCTGTGTAAATAATACTGTAAGCTAATGAGCTTATATAAAAGTGAGGAGAAAGGGAAGAACCCACCCCCCATTCCTCATGTATTTAGCTCGTTGTGTAGGTATCCTACTAGGAGATAAAGAAGAGCTCAGAATGGTTGGCTTCCAGTGCTCAAGATACAGAGTCAGGGGATGAGTAATTGTGAATCACAGCCCAACCAAGAGGCCTTGACTACTGCCTTTAGAACTGTTAACCATGGAAGCTATCTGGTAATGAAACAAATTCAAGGGTGGGCTTGAAGACCAAGGTGTAGTAAAGCAACCTGTTGTGGAGGAAGAATTAGGAAAACATGAGGATGCCTGTACCTCTCCCATTCCAGGCAATGTCATTCACAAATGCTAGAAAGTGTGGGCAGTAAACCCCACAGAGTTTTGCTTGTGGTGCTTTGTGCTGCTTTGAATATAAAAGGAAGGGAAAGTGTTAATGGAGAAAGTTGTGTCTGTGTTTTCTCCTTTATTTCTGCTGCTTAGTGGTTCCCTTTCTTTCAGTAGTGACATTTTCTACCTCAAGACTTTAAGTAGCAAGTAGTAAAAGTTTACAAGATACAGGCTTGATGCAAATCCAAGTTCATCTGCTCGATCTACCGCACTGTTTCTTTACAGTATTATACAGAATTCAAAGTCACTGTGATCAGATATTTCTTTTGTTGTCTGTAGTATACCTTATCCAATAAACATCTTATAAGTTTAGAAGCACTTGGAAACATTATTTAGTGTTAGTTAACTATACTAAAATATATTATTGGCAAAGGAAAAGAGTTGCTTGTTAGAATTTAGAATAATGTATTTCATCGTTGGGATTCATCTAGAAATAGATAATGTCGATCATAAAGCTGCAAGGAAAATGTAGTAAAGAGCATCGTGAGAAATGAGAGCAGATAACTCTGAAACACTTAATGGTCTCTGTCACATTGTTAGGATGTCATAGTCAAAGGAAGCATGCATGATATGATTCTGACTCTTTATACAAATGATTGTCTTTCAGAATTTGTAAGGTGTTCCCCCATTTTAAACAAGACACTGGCTGCTAAAGAAATGCTTGGGGTTTAAGGAATGACTCTTTGTAAATAAAACACACGGTAGCAGTTATATAATAGGCTCTCCATGAATGTCTTTCTGTAGGCATAGAAGAGCACATGAGCAAATCAACACCTTCCCAGTGGCATCTCACAAATAGTAATGCTGGTACTCAAAACATGAAATAATTATGTCTGTTCAATTTTATGAAAAGCCTCATGGTGGTTTTAAAACTACAAGTAATTTTTGTACCTAAATACAAAACAAAATTACTAGTCTTGGTCTTTGTGTACATTCACAATTAAATTTGCCCATGATCTAGTTAAAGTTATTATGGTAATTTTACACAGTGGATAGAAATAGCGGTGTGTAATGGAGGTGCAGGTGGAGGGTTAGCCAGAGCCAATACATCATGAATAATACAGCTTGTTTTCTTGGTTTTCTCTGGTTGTGTCTCCTGGCAGATTGCACTGTTAACTGTTGTGAGAGAAGCAGCAAGAGTCACTCTGGCATTAAGAACCTTCTAGAACAATATCTGTGTTATCTTCTTTCTAGTTACCCTCCTCCTATTGTTAACTTTTATTGCATTCTCTTAGAGATAAGGTGTCTTATTTACCAAACACAATATGGAACAGCTTTAGGATTCTTAAATATGCCAGTGAAGTTATTTGGAAAACTGAGCTGGCAGATTTTCAGTGCTACATATTCAGAGATGCATGCCGTGGGGTTTGTAGTAATTCTTCATTTGCTCTGTGACAAGTTGCCTGTTTCCATCTGGCTTCCTTTCAGTTAAAGGACGGGGCAGGGTGAGGTTTTTTAGAGTACTACTTGCTTGGTAGAACTTAGAATATACCTCCTTCTGAGCTGACAGCTGTTGCAGTATGTTCCAGAAGTACCCACGATTGCCACCCTGTAGCGTCACCAGGTGCTGCTGTGCCCGAAAGACTCATATGTGGCACCGACTTTTACAGATGTCACCATTGTCAGCCACATGTAAGAACTCTCTTGATTAAACTTTGGGCAAACAGCAAATTAGTAATTAAACTAAACAATATGTTATGTTTAATTTTTTTAGACTTGCTTCTTTGCTCGTGAAGTTTAAACAAACAAGTAAATTGTCCAGTTTCTTCTCAAAACCACAATGTTATCTCTCTTCTTTCTTTATTTTCTAATTTATTCAGCTGAACATGTCTTTAATAGTTAGTAATTTTGTTTAATTTTAAAGAGCCTGTGGTGATTTTAAAAGTGCAGGCAATAAGTTATTACTGTTTCCTTAGAGTTCTAAGAACTCTATTTTATTTTGTTTGAGAACTCTATTTGAAATGTAACTACAAAATATAATGGACTCCACACCTTTATTTTAACCAAAACAGTGCTTAGATTAGGCTATATTCATAGTCATTATGTATCAGGTGTCCATACCAATCAATATTAGCTATCTTTCAAGATATTTTGGCTCCAATTTAAAAATAGCACATGCATAGCTTATCCCAAAATTTGACATAGATTATCATGCTGTAGAGCTAGTAACAATTGGGACCTAGAGGTTCAGACTGTAAATCATGCATATTTTAAGTCTGGCTGTTTCATTTACAAAACCCAAATGCTTTCTATAGTGTTCTCTGTATATTTTTAAATGAAAGCCATTGGTGCTATCTAGCCAAAGTGAAAATAAGGCAGAAAAATAACATGGAGTCAGAAATGATATTAGTGCACACAAGTGTACGCCGGTTTTGTATGTACTTTGTGGAGATGACACGTCTATTTGTCTGCACATCTTGTAGCAGCTAGTGCAGCAAGAGACGCAGAAACCATTGCAGCCGTGACTCAGGGGATTCCTGAAGGAAAATGAACTCATGTTGGGTTCATGAAGGATACATTTTTTTTTAGTGCAATAAAAAAAAGGGGTACATGTTTGGAGAAAAATACAGCATTTTATAGATCTTTCACTTTGATTTATTCTGAATTCCTCACAATGTACCTTCTAATTACTGTAATTTACTGTCTCTTCTTCATTTTTTCTCCTGTAAATTTCCTTCTCATCTAGATACCCGTGTGGTCTTTAATCCTCTGTTTGTGTCTGTAAAATTATAGAAACAATCAGGAAAAACTACTTTGAATCTAACTCTAAAACAGGAAAGTGATTCACATGTCAGGTTCAATGACAGCATGTGACCAATGTGACTGGCCATATCCAGCCTTTTTGGTTTTTAAAATGCTTGCATCATGTCATCAAAATTATTGTTCTATTCAAAAATCTAAAAATGTTTTCTAATGCAGAGTTTTGTCTCTCAGATGGCATCCAATAGATCTAGTGAATATTTCTTTTTTTTTCCCTTTAGGTTTCAGATAATTTATATATTATTTTCATGCTTTAGGTTCTTTTCATCATGAATTTTTTTTAATGGAGTGTACTACAAATTACGATATGAAAAGAATTGTCATAAGGTGGCAGTATGTTTCAATGGTAACCGTCAGTGTAAAAGGAGTTTCTTGCACTGGGTGCTTCCTTAGCCAATGGTGAGAAGGATTCACAAAACAAAAACAAAAACAAAAAAAAACAAACAAACAAACAAAAAAAAACCACTTGGCTTTTTTTTTTCTTTTTTTTTTTTATTAAGAAAGAAAAAAAAAATTTTCCGCCTCC
>NC_022022.1:15868730-15872614 GCF_000317375.1 Microtus ochrogaster
GGATCCTGTTTTCGTATCCAATCTTTTAGCCTGTGCCTTTTTATAGGTGAGTTGAGTCCATTGACATTAAGTGATATTAATGACCAGTGGTTGTTTCTTTTTTTTTTTTTTTAAGGAAAATGGAACACTATTACTTAGGGTATATGAGGAGATCATTAGCAAATACATCTATTCCTTTCATTCATACAACACAAAGGGGAGCCACTTCTTTCCTGTTGTGGCTGCGCACAGGGCACAATAGTGAGGTCACAGGCCTTATCACGGAACCATTGCCACCACTTTCATGAGATCTTATAGGTGAGCTACATGTTTGAAGGAGTTGTTTTAGGTTCTAGTTCTTTTATGTACTTTGTGATGGTCCCAGGTTCCGTTTGGTTTGCGTTAGATACAGGTGCATTTGGTCAGGATTTAATGAACAGCATAAGTCTGGGGAGAAGTGATAGAAAAAGTTTTAACTTCCAATGAAGTGGACTATGTTTAACTTCCCTACTTCCTGCTTATTTTCTTTGTAACTTTGAGCCAGTTGTTTTACCTCTGAAATATATATTTCTTATTACTCATTTGTAATGCAAGGGCATTGAAGGATTTAATCAGATGATGTTTATGGGTGGGCTTACTAAATTCTGAGTTTTAAAAAAAATATTCATAGAGCCAATATGTTCTCTTTTGTTTCCAATATTTTCCTCTATGACCTTACTTTGGGAGAAAAACTTGCAGACTGTCAAACTGATCTGTTGTGTCACTGTGGCTCAGTGTATAATTGCTACTTAACTGTCCAAGGAAAGTCGTTACACAACAAAGGAAGCATGCACTGTCCACTGTATGCTAACAGTTAAGATCTTCCAAATCCCTAGAAATAATATATATACAGATGGATCATAGCACACGGAGGGCAAAATGCTGTTATAGGTTTCCATAAGTACCCAGAGACAGGTACAGGGTGGGGGGGAAGGGAGGAAGAGAGAGAAAAAAGGAGGAGGAGGACAAGGAGGAGGAGGAGGAGGAGGAGGAGAAGAAAGAGAGAGAGAACAAATCGTGTTACAGCACTATTTTGTGGATAAATAGCTTTGCAGTCTGAAATAACACTCCATCGTTCTGATCTTTGTAAACTGAGTTTGAAAATCTACAAGTTCCTATCAGGCACTGTCACCCTAAAAAGGTCTCATATTAAATATTTTCAAATGACTAAGTCTTGAATTGTATGAGTCTATGTGCAATTAATTTTCAGAGAGTAGAAAAATAAGTATGTTCTCTGGTATTTGTAATATCTTTGGCACTGTTGCAAGGAACAGAGTTTTAGTTGCTCATAAACAACATTAATGATGAAAACTCTGGTAATTTTTCTCCATGAAAGGTAAAAAATAAAAATTAATATGACTAACAGTTATATAAATGTTAATAAATTTTAATTTTTTAAAGAATTTGAATGAAAAAATAATTATTAAGAATTTTAATACCAGTTTTTAAAACAGTGTAAAAAGATGATTACTTAGAAGCAAAAATATCCCAGGTATATTAGATAATTGTTAATGGCTATTATTAGTGTTTTAATCAAAACAAGTAAGGTCCATAATATTATAGTCTTTTCAACCATTCTACTGATGGTGCTTATTTCTGCACATGCATATCATTTCCACTGAAATTTTTTTTACCAGCTTCCTTCTTTTTGTTATATCCTGGATTTATATATTAATGCAAGACTCTCTGATATTGAGGAAAGATGATGCTTATATGTTTGACCTCCTTATTTCTGTCAATGAGGAGGTGAACACAGTCTTCTATGGGGAGGTGAGCACAGGTGTCTCTCAGGAGGTTAACACAGGTTTCTCTGAGGAGGTTAGCATAGGCTTTTATAGAGAAGTGAACACAGGCTTCTATGGGGAGGTGAGCACAGGCTTCTCTGGGGATGTGAGCACAGACTTCTATGGGGAGGTGAGCACAGGCTTCTCTGGGGAGGTGAGCACAGACTTCTATGGGGAGGTGAACACAGTCTTCTCTGAAAAGGCAATCACCTGCTTCTATGCAACAATCAGGCCATCTATGCAAAGCGGGACACTCTCTCAGGTCTCCACCCTCTCTCTTTCCTCCTTGCACACAAAGCTACTGAAAGTCATTGAAAATTGGAGAAAGTCTGGGAAACGTGATCCAGAAAGGCTTCCTGGAAGGGTTACATTCCATGTGACGCACAGGGATACTAGTGCCAATGCCAGCAACTGCTGCCACCACTTTCTGACATCATGAAGCAAGCTGAAAAGCACTGGATGGTGTGAGGATGTACGCACATTGTGAGACAGGCGTAAAGCCTCAGCAGGGTTCTTTTAAAGCTTGACTTCCATGCAGAGGAGGAGAAGGCCTGTTGAGATGGGATGATGGAAAGATGAAAGACGAAACTGACAAGAATCTCAAATCATGGAAATGCCACATTGGATTAAGTAATAAATATTTGGAATAAATATTTGTGGCTAGATGAAAAAAGGAGATAAGTTAAATTTGATTAGCTCTTAAGAGTATAGAGAATATTGATAAAGTTTCAAAGTAGATGTGCCAAATCGTGCAATGACAAGACAAAATGATTGTCAAATATATCATTTCAAGACCTTGTTTGAGACATTTTATAGCCTATTTAAGCGAAATGGCACTCATATATTCTATAGGCATTTATCAACTATTGCAGCAAACCTTGCATACCCTCTCATATGGCTGATGTCCCATCTTCATATAGGCCACATGGCAATATAGCGATCTATTTACAGCAGACACAACCAGTAACTGCTTGGCCCTTTCCGGGCCTGAGCTGGTGGAGGACACAGATGGCTTGTCCCCCAGACTTCTTGGTCTGGAAGGGGCACATTCAACCAGGATCCTCTCGACCTCTGGTGTGGGGTGATCGGGAACCATCATAACAAGCAAAGTCCAATGTTGTAGGTCCCAGGCATCATAGAGAAGAAAAGCAACAACTCTGTGCCTGGATGTCTCCATGGCCCCAGGTGGCAGCCCCAGTCACCCAGGTCAGTAAGGTCATGGCCCTTGAATACCGGATATGGTCCCAGGTCACTGACCAGATCCTAGTCATCCACATGGCCCTCTGAGGTAACAGCAGCAGCATACATCAACCTATACCCTGGATCCAGACATGATCCTGGGAAGCAACACTGGCCTGGATGACACCATGGTCTTACATGATAGTGCAGGCAACTCACATCAGCATGGTTCTGGTGATGGCATGGCCCTTAGACACCCTCATGACCACAGAGTACAGTCCAGACCCAAAGCATCTGTGTGGTCTTCAGTAGCAACATTGACAATGGACATCAACAATTTTTCTGGCTGTAGTAGGACCATGAACCCAGACATGGTCCTAGGCAGTAGCCCAGCCCAGATATCACTATATTCCCAGGTGGTAGCTCAGGCCACTCGAGTGGACATGGTCCCTGAATGGCCTAGGGGCACCAACATGGATGGCCCCAGGTGGAAACGTTGACCACTTGCAGATGCACAGACTTTGATGGTCTTAAAATCTAAGAACATTAACACAGACCCTGGGTGTATGATAGTCACAGACCCAGACATGACCCTCGACCAAAGCCCTGGTCTGGATGATACCATGGTTCCAAGTGAGAGCACTGGCCACTCAAAATGGTTCAGCCTGTGCCAGGACAGCCCTAAGACATCAACACGGTCAAGGTTGAGGCCTAGACCCTGGGCATGTGTGTAGCCTTTGATGACAACGTGGACCAGGTACATCAACACAGACCAATGACTCCTGGCAATGAAGACTTGCAAGTAAGGATTAATGGACTAAAGAGTTAGCTGTGTGACTCAATGGGCCACACTGCAGCTTCCACAGCAAGATTCTTCCCTTCCTTCCCTCCTTCCTTCCTTCC
>NC_022022.1:15872714-15880873 GCF_000317375.1 Microtus ochrogaster
CCCTCCTTCCCTCCCTCCCTCTCTTCTTTCTTTCTTTCTTTCTTTCTTTCTTTCTTTCTTTCTTTCTTTCTTTCTTTCTTTCTTTCTTTCTTTGTCTTGATTGGTTTTTTGTTTTCTTTTAAATGTGGTTTAAATTTTGTTTTGGGGGAAGGTGCAAGGACAGACAGTGGCTGTGAAGAAACACGGAGATAAGTGGGATTGGAATATATGATATAAAATCAAAGAATAAAAAAGTATCTACATCTATGAGAGGAATAAGAGGAAGCACATGGGTGCCCACGAGTGGAAATGCCTCAGCCCATGTGTATAGATCAGGTGACACCCTGCAGTTTGCAGGAGTTGGTATTCTACCATATAGCTCTAATGCTCAGACTCAGGCTGTCTGTCTTGGTAGCAAGAACCTTCACACTCTGAACTATCTTGGCTGTCCCCAAATATTTTATAACTACAAAAGAAAATGAGAAATTGAGAAAGACATTATAATGTTTCTCTACAAGTCGATGTTAAATTTGTATGTTCTTGAATGAGTAGATTATCCTGCAATTTTGATTATAAATTGCATGTAAAACTCAAGCTCTAATAATGAAGAATGTGTAGCTATCAAGCAAGACCATGAGGGAAAGCAAACTGTAAAATGGTAAAGTTCTTATGTCAAAGAAAAAGTGTATGATTTATAATAATATGCGCATAAGAAAAATATGCTGCTTCATATCTTTAGGTAAAACACAATGATGACTGTTGAAAAATTTAAAAGTAGAATATGCGTCTTAGGAGACATTGAAGAGGAAAAAAGTGGTATGAGTTAACACAACTGGTGTGTGCCTAATGTATGAACTATGGGGATTAGTGTGGATAATTGACAGGAAGGAAGCCATGGTGATGCACTTCTACCAATACACAAGCCAGAAAGAACAGGATTCCACAGAAGAAAAGGTGAAATTCAGTCTACAACATAGTTCTTGGGAAAAAAATGCATCAATTATTTACATTTAACAAAGAAAATGAATAAAATTAACTATGTAAAAATATAACTTCTTCACCTTAGGAAGAGAGAAAAGTCCCATACTTATATTTAAAAAAAATTAGAGCCAAGTTAGAACTTGAGACAATTACAGTTTTGAAATAACAATGAAACTATGATAGAATACGTAAACTATTAAGAAAATTACATGGACTAAAGCATCTAGTGAATTAAAACTGTATAACCAGACATGTAATGGTGAAGGAATTTGGAGGAGACCAAAAACTAAAAACATAAATTAGAAAATCCAACTAGAGAAATCTGCAGTGTTTCACTGTTATAGGTGAGCATCCTGCTCCAATATTAGAAATTACTGTCAGGTACAAATGATAATCCCATTTTTTCTAGACCATGTTAAAATGTGGCAATCTTTATAATTTACTGAAATACTTCCAGTCATGAAAATCTGAAAAGATAACCCAAATAAACACTAACACTAAAAATACTTATTTGGTAAAATGTTAACTAAGTTAACTAATAATATTCAGTAGCAAAGGTGATATTCAAAATGTTTGAGATAGGTATAGCATTATTGTAGTAGGAGGGCCACTAGTTAGTTCCCAGATGCTCAGGCCTGAAATAATCACACAGAAACTGTATTATTTAAATCACTGCATGGCCCATTAGCTCTAACTTCTTATTGGCTAACTCTTACATATTAATTTAACCCATCTCCATTAATCTGTATATCACTACATAGCTGTAGCTTACTGGCTAAAGTTCTGATATCTGTTTCTGGTGGAGTGACATGGTTTCTCCCTAACTTTGCCTTCCTTCTCCCAGCATTCAGTTTAGTTTTCTCCACCAAGCTAAGTTCTGCCATGCTATTTTCTTCCGGGCTGCTCGGCCCTAAAATAATCACACAAAAACGATATTATTTAAAACACTGCTTATCCCATTAGATCTAGCTTCTTATTGGCTAACTTTTACATATTAATTTAACCCATCTCCATTAATCTGTGTATCATCACATGGCTGTGGCTTACAATGTACAATTCTGGCATCTGTCTTAGGCAGGGCTACATGTTTTCTCCCTAACTCTGCCTTCCTTCTCCCAGCATTCAGTTTAGTTTTCCCAGCCTAGTTAAGTTCTGTCCTGCTATAGGTCCAAAGCAGTTTCTTTATTCATTAATGGTAATCACAGCACACAGAGAGAAATCCCATATCACATTACCATTGTTTAATTTGTGTGTATTGGTTCCTCATGGACATGAGCTATGATTCTACAAATATGTAGATGATTACATTTCTGTTTAGACTCCATGTTATGTATTTAGATGGTATACTTCAGTAACAGCTATATACATAATATTACATATTTCATTGCTGTATGAAGTAATTGTTCTAATCCCTCTGTGTATGCAATTATACTCTCAATAGTCCTATTATGTATGTACTATTGGCACTCCCTTTACTAATTTAAAATGAGCTACTTAGAAGTAAAGCAAATTCAAGAATCTCATAATAATAGAGTTTAATTTTTTCAATGATTTGAAAAAGAGAAACAAACAAAGAAGCATTTACATTAAGAAAATAAAACATTCTACAAAGCGTTGCATTTTAACAGTGTAGTTCTAAGATGGTGTTGAATGAAATGAAGTCAAAGTTATATACTTTTTAATATAAAGTTATAAAACAAAAATTATAGAGGTCATAATCTGTCAGATACACAAGGATGTATATTTAAATTTTTCTTGCATAGTTATTCATAATCACAAAATATAAACAGGAACAAAATGATCTGTATACCCAATTTTGGAGACCATTTAAATCGTCCTAATGTTACAGGGATTGTCACAATAAATACCCATCAACATTTTGGCACACAATTAATTGTACTGACATGGAAAAATTTTAATATATTATGAAGCAGCAAAAGAAGTGAAACCAGATAAAAATACAACTCATTGTAAGATGTATTTTATTCATCTGTTCAGTCTATGTTCTCTGTCTGAGTGTGTGCATGAGTGTAGGTACCCACAGAGACAATAAGAGGGTGTCTCTGGAACTCACATTGAGAGAGTTGTGAGCTGCCTCATATAGGCGCTATGAACCAAACTCTACCTCTGTAGGAGCAGAATGAGTTCACAGCTTTCTTGTAGTCTTTCCAGCCTCTAAAATATCCCTTAATCTTCTAGTCATTCAAAGTCATTTTTTTTTGTGTGTTTCTGCACTATATAGGTATTTCACAAGACATATTCTAAAACTCCTGGCTAACAGGACAGCGATATATATTTAATGTTGATAAGTTTTTCTTTGAGAGAGTGTGTTCCTGTGGAGTGGCCTGGCCTATGTTCTCCCTGTTCTTACCTGCAGAGGGCTGTAGTTATGGGATGCACCACTACACCACAGAAGATTCACAATACACATAAAGAAATGCAAAGGGACACCTGTTAAATTTGTGTGACCTCTAAAAGCATATTGAAGTATCTGTTTCATGCCTATTTCCAACTTTCAACATTTTGTTCTTAATGTTTACCCAACTCCGCTGGATAAAATTACTTTGAAATTCAGTTTACATTTCCTTCTTAACTGTCAGAGTAAGTACTTTTTCATATATTGGATCAATATATTTTTTCATATACAATATGCAATATTTCAATATATAATAGCAATTATATTTTTATGCAAATATCACATATATATGTTCCTATGTGTATGCAAAGACCTCTGTACCTGCAATCCCTCCTCCAGTTCTCTCACCAACAGATGGTTTAGGTTCTTTGCAGAACCCAAGGGAAGATTCAATGTTTCTCTTAGCAAAAACCACCTCTCAATCTCTGACACCCTTTCAACCCCAAATTGAAGCTAAAGTAGAATGATGATTTTCTTGAAATATCTCTTACTTGTTTGGATCATTACATGTTTTTGGCCGTTATAATTTATGGAGATAAATAATGATATTATACTTTAACTCACTGACATTTATGGACATAACAGTTGGTATGATGAAGTTTTAAAGTAGATGAACACACAGAGAGATGGATAGATAGACTGCTACATTGGAATTTTTAAAAAATTAAAAACAGAGATTTGAGTGTGAGATATTCTCAACAGAAGATTTTGAGGGCTGGTTTTGAGATCTTGTTCCGCATTTGGAAATATTTAGAATAAAACAATTTTGTTATCCTGTAAAAAACCTAATGGGTTAGCCCCCACCAAAAAAAAAAAGTGTCATGGTTAGTTAAATGAGCTTAGTGAGAAATGTTTTCCAGTATGATCTTTTCAAATAGAATTCAAATGCATGATAGATTATTCTATGCTTGAAATAAATTTATGCCTTTTCAGAGTAAAAAAAGCCTAGTAGCACTTAGTTGAAAATTGCTTCTCTACTGCTTTAGAGAAATTTGTATAATTGTATCCAGCTCTTGTATTCTTTGGGAATGGAAATTGTTAGACCAGAGAGTACTTTATCCCTTCCAAAAGTTCTTTTCCTTCCTACAGAATACTGCTACTGAATGGAAACCAAAGTGTGACCAGAAATTTCTAAATAGTCTGTCAGAATCTGGGACACTCTGTCAATAGGAGATGAATAGCTGCCGAAAGCCTTCTAATAAGTCACACCTTGGTAAATGCTTTTCCTTTTGTATCATCATAGGAAAAACTGAATAGAGTTTTTACTGTTAGAATGTAATACTTCTCTTTTTAACTTTGGAAAGATTTTGTGATTGCAACACTGTTAACCATATAAACATCATTTTATTTCCTATTTCTTTGACTGTTAGGGAAGGCATTTTTTTTAAAACTTATTCCACTTTTGTGAAATTACAAATTACTTTGAGTCATTAAGATAGCTGTTATTTAGCCTGTTTCGAGGTGTGCTTTTCCTTATTAGGAAAAAAGATCCATTTTAAAATAAATATTTTTGCTTTGAAGCCTATGCATGAATTAGAAATTTTAACTTACAGAAAAAAAAAAGTGTTGAACTTTTATTCATCTTGTACCAGGAAGTCAGCTTTTGTAATTGAATTATTGCCATTTCCCCATGACAGTGACTTTTCAACTGCTGAAATTACAAGGAAATGACTACTTTTGAATGTGAAAGAATGCTTAAGCTTTTCCATTATCATCTCAGATCTGAGCATATCTTCTGAATTGACAATAACAAGGATGAGTGCATTTCTCTTCCTGTCTATCAGTATGATTTGTGGGAAATTCTTGCTTACTTTGTGATGTTTGACAATGCTTGTGCCAAAAAGGGTAATTATATCAACCTACATTGCAATCAGCCCTGAGCAGAGCACATTCAAAAAGTTCATGTTTACTGAGTTCTTGGTCTATGGATTTTTTAAAATTAGGAAATGTTTCATTATTATTTTAATGCATAGATGGGCACATGTAATCTATTAGCATATGGCAGATTATGTGACCTCTGAAAATAGAAAATTCTAGAACTGGTTAAAGTTAGTAGGAATTGAGTTATGGAGAGATACATGTACCTATCTGAGAAAATGTTTCTCAGATTCTCCAGACTTCTAAGGAATAGCTTGCTTCTTCTCCTGGTTATCTCTATTAAATAAACTCACTGTGAGTTTATTCTTGGGACATTTATGTAAAAATCAGACAGGATTCTATTATAAATGTGAGTCTTTTCTCTTAGCTTTGGCAAGTATTTCCTTGGTACATCCTTGGGAATGAAAGCAACAACAGCAAAAATCTGAAGTTGATAGATCCTAAGTTATAGTTTGGGCTTTATTTATACTAAACTGAGACATTATAAAAATTTGTTGCTGAGCTTACCCTTGATATTTGAAAGGGATCATTGCATAGGAATGCGGTGTTCAGGTCCTTCTGCATAACAAGCCATCCCATAGCTCAGTGGCTTAAAGCAATAAAAATTGCTAATTGTAGCAAATTTACTTATGAATGCCTAAAAGACTGACTTTTGCATGTTGTTCTGCTGTCTTGGCTTAAGTTCCTTTACATATTAGGAAACAGCTGTTTATATCAGTCTATTTTAGCTGCAACAACTAGCCTCTCCTCCCTGTGTCCATTCATCCTCTATTAGAAAGAAAAATGATAGGATTACAAGGGAGATTTAGGGATCATGTGAGGTTGATTCAAATAGGAGATAGAAATTGGTCATGTAGGGCAGCAGCCCAAAGCAGCTGTTCTGAAAGTATCCTTGCTAGAGGCCAAGGGTGTCAGAGAATAGTTCTTCCTGTCTCTTTGTCATTGCCTAATAACTGTCTCTGCCTAGAGGTTGTACATGATTAAAAGAGTGAAACTGAGAAGATACACTGTGAGTGGATAAACTGGACTGATCAACAATTCTGTTCTCAAGCCTCACCATAGTTTTTCCCATAAATTCCTTTAAAAAGCTCCCAGACTAGGAACTCAATTATATCCTATTTCCTGGGACTCCACCCCTCCTGTTGTGAACTTCTCTATTCAAGCACGTACTCTGGCCATCTCTCCTTCTCCCCTTGACACTTAAGCTTCCACCTATAAATCTATAACATTCATTTTGTGGTATTGGTTGTGAGCCTAGCCTTTAGTGGCTAAGCTATCTCTCTAGCCCAGCTGTACCACTCTGGCTTATACCCAAAGGATGTTCCATCCTACCACAAAGACATTTGCTCAACTATATTTATAGTAGCTTTATTCATATAGTCTGAAACTGGAAAGAGAAAAAAACCTAGATGTTCCTTAACTGAAGAATGGATAAAGAAATTGAGGCATATATACACAATGGAGTACTACTCAACTGTTAAATGACTTCATGAAGTATGGATGCGAATGTATGGAAGTTGAAAAAAATCATCTTGAACAAGGTGGCCCAGATTCAGACAGACAAACAGGATCAGTGCCTCGCCCTGTTATTAGCAGATCAGAGAAGCTTCCTCCAGCAACTGATGGGAACAGATGCAGAGATCCACATCCATACATTAGGTAGAGAGAGCTCAAATTAGAGATCTGCAACAGGTTCCTGACCATGGATCTCAGGGAACCCCACAGAAAAAGAGGATAAAAAATCATAGGAGCCAGAGAGGTTGAGGACACCAGCAGAACAATGTCCAACAATGCTCAAAGGGGCTCCCAGAGACTGAACTGACAATCACAGAGCCTTGCGTGGATCTATGCTAGGCCCACTGAATATATGTTATAGTCCTTAGCTTGGTGTTCTTGTGGGACTCCTAACAATGGGAGTTAGGGGTATCTCTGATTCTTTTGCCTGTTCTTGGGACCCTTTTCCTCCTACTGAGTAGCCTTGCCCAGACTTGATATGAGGATATGTGCTTGGCCTTATTGTTAAGATTTCTCGGAGGCCAGCTGTTTTATTAAGAGAAACAGATGAGGAGTGAATCTAGGGGAGAGGGGAGGTAGGGGCAATGGAAGGAGTGGAGGGAGGGGAAACTGTGGTCAGGATGTATTTTATGAGAGAAAAATAAATAACAAAAAAATTATAAAAAATTGCTTTAAAACTCTATGGTCCATGAATTTCTTTATTTGACTTCATCAGATAAGAACTCTAAAGGCAATGGCTTGGAATGTCTTTCATGGCTCTTAAGTTTCCAGGATCCTCTATCCCTACAAAAGATTCCATTTTCTTTCAAAGACACCCAGTGTGTCTACACGCCTATACTGTTATAGCAAGGTCTAGGTTTAGCACAAGTACACCCCAGTCATGCTACAATCTCTTAGCATAAACATTTCACAGCATCGGATTAATTTAAAGTGGAGAAATGTGTTCTCCTTTGCAACGAAGAAGTTATAAAGTCATATTAATAAAGTACAGGTGAGAGAAATTTTTTAAAAAAAATATGTATTTTGTCAATAATAACTGATTAAAGACCACACTTCCTTCAAATCATAAACATCTTTCCATGAATAAAGATATATTCCCTTGCCACTCATTGCTCTGGAGTGCTGTCCACCCCAAATCCAGTTCCTCTTAATGACATAAAGTACTGAATTCATCAGGTGTGTAACAGTCACTGGTTTGCACAGTCTGAAATCATGCTGGTAAAATCTTATCAACTCCCTCATCGGCCAATGTAGGAGGTGTTTTTTGAGTCTTCCCAGTGTTCATTCTCTACGAGTATTTTCTCAGCTTCTTGTCTCCAAGAAGCTCTCCAATTTCTTTCTTTTTTTTTTACATGTAAAATTTTTATTTTTTTATCTTTCTTTTTTTTTA
>NC_022022.1:15884997-15941256 GCF_000317375.1 Microtus ochrogaster
ATTCATATTGGAAAGGAAGAAGTTAAGCTTTCGTTATTTGCAGATGATATGATAGTATACATAAGTGACCCCAAAAACTCTACCAAAGAACTCCTACAGCTCTCCAATTTCTTATCTCTGACCACTGTGAAGGTGTTAATTTCTTTCATTGGCTGTGTGTGAAGAAATGGCCCTGAGTATCCTCAGCCCTATTCTTACCTATAGAAAATTCACCCAAGGGAAGAATTTCCTCCCCTTTCTCTTTTCTCTGAAGTTTCTACTCTTACAATCAACTCTCAGGCAATTCCCTTTGCCTTTTGTTTGTTTCTCTGGTCCCATATTCCTCCCCGCTAGCCTTTGTCAGTTCCTCTTTCAGGTTCTCCACTTCTCTCTCCTCTTTCTCACGTGTTTCTTCTTGCCTCAAGAGATTCCATCAACAGTGTTAGTCATTATTTTTGAATGCAATAATGATATTCCACTTTATGCTCACTCTGAATTAATAAAATATGTAGCAGCTATTAGTACAAACAATTATGAACTGGCTGGGAAAAAAAGGGAAAATCCTTGAGGATGTTTTCACACACAATAAATGCATGCTAATTAGGCTTCTGTGAAATGCACTTTCAGAGAGAAACGAGATCCATAATAGATGTGTGGATGGAACCTGAGGCTCAGAATATCCTTTTTGTATTTCTAAATCTTCATTTCACACCCTCTCCACAAATCAAAGTAATCAAATTAATAAATTGTAATAATTTAAAAGATGTATTGCCTCTTTCTATGATGTATTCCACAGCTTTTCTAAAACCAATTTCAATTAATAGGCAAAACTATTCTAGTAATGGTTGAGAACGTGAGGTAGGGAACAAGAATATGTTAGTGTATGGCCATCACTATCCTTTATGTTTCCTTTCTGAATGGAGGAGTTCAGAAAATGAATAGCTCAATTTTGATGGAGATAATAAAGAGGGAATATATGTGTTATCTTCTTTGAAGAACAAAATATGCAAACTGGGGATGAAAAGGAAAGATAATTTTAAAAGTTCCTGCTGTGTGGTTATAGAAGGCATTGGTTGCTTGTGTGAGTGGAAGGTAAATTAGACTGTAGCTATAATCATGTGCACAGCTGGCATGGCTATGGCTGCCCTCTGATATTACTTGGACACTGTGATTGGTGGAGAGTGACGCGGAAAGAATGAATGTGCACAGCTCTGCAAAGTAGATGTCCAAGAATTAAAAGAGCAAACTTGAAGTCCCAACAGAGGGATTGCTATTCCTCAGGAATACTAGAAAATGTGTTTATTATGGTTGAATTGAGGATGGACAAATACTTTTTTAAAAATTGTGTTATAGACACTTTGCTGAATTTTGTGTATTTGACCTTCTGATCTGGGCTTTTGATTGTGCTTGCAGACATTAAAAAATGTGATGCTTTTAGCAAGGTTTTTTTCTCATACACTCAATAATGTAGTACCCTCAGAATTTGCTTTGGAAATTGTGTTATTTCTATCACTATTTTGGGGATCTGGCATTAGCATTAATTTGGCAGATACTATGGTCGTTATGCTTGAAAACTCCTGGAGACTTTTAAGATGATTCTTAACAAATGATGACTGACAGAAAATTGAAGAAGATACTTATATGGAAGAAAAAAGAAGTGAATGGTTAAAGATACATAATATGTTAGGGATAACCTCAGTTTTTTCAGGTAACTTGGAGTCCCAGATATCTGACGTCTAAGATAGATATGAAAATTTATTAGAAACAGGACATGCTGAGTTTTGGCAGATATGCTGGAATCAAAGGAGGAAAATAACAATAATGCAGAGAAACACTGAAGTCAAGAATCAGAGAACTATTGACGCACAAGTTTTCAAATATAAAAACTATCTTCCTAAAGCCACAAAGTAAAACCTAAAAAGCATGGCCAGACTCTTTTCATTCCTTCCGGCTCTTAAGCTGTGTTGTTATGACACCACAGATTCCTTGGCAGAATTACAGCATTAACCTTGGGCTCTGTTTTTTATTTGTTTTTGAATTACACTTGAAGTGATTTTATTTGTTTTTTTAATTAAAAAATACATGTATATCTGTATGGATTTGTGCATGTGAGTTCAATGCCCCTGGAGGCCAGAAGAGGGTTCTGGTTTCCTTCAAACTGTAGTTATAGGTAGGGGTAAGTTAATCAACATGTGTACCTGGACTACACTTGGGTGGGGTAATGGAAGAGAGCTGATGAGATGAAGATGAAAAACAGTGCTGCATTCTTAAGGATGGCCAGGAACTTGCCAGGCAGAAGAGAGTAAGAGCTGTGTTTTTTTTTTTTTTTTTTTTTTTTTTTTGTATTGAGGGATAAGCAAGAGCAATGGCAGGGAAATCGAAAGAATACAACTTCTTTAACTAAAAATACTACCTTTGTATGAGCATTGCCAAAATCAATACTGTCCTGTCCTCTTACATATAGAACTTTAACCACATCTCTTCAATAAAAAAAAGGATTTATGCACCCACTATGCTGGGAGAACAGATTAATCTCGTCCTAGCTTGCAAAGCAATTTCCTCTCAGTGGGATTGTTCTGAAAAGTTCACTTAGAGAAAGTATACAGAAGGGAACAGGTGAGAAAATTCACAGCATGAATAGGAAGCTAAAACATAAGAAATATACTTTGAAATTATTTCTGAATGTGTTTTCCAAAGTAGGAATTTTATATGTTTATTATGTCCACATATGGATGTATTAATGTGTTAGAAGCATACCCATATTAGATGTGCAGATAAATGGGACAAAATAATCAAACTTTAGCCAGAGAGTTTCTCTTACATAGGAGATCATTTTCATCCAGCCTGCTCACCCCTGTGGCTTCAGAGCCATTGCTCACAGATGAATTTGCCTATGCCACCCACATGCAGAATTGGTGGCTGCAGCAGTCCCGTCAGAGTGATTCATAGTGAACTAAAAAAGAGGTCACTTGAAGAAATAAGATGAGTGCTGATTTGCAGCTTTTAGCCCATTGCTCTATCTGGATGCCGACACAGATCAAGTTGTGTGGGATGGCTGCCACTTTCTTTATAAGACGCCTTAATAAACATAAGCCATATGAACTTAATTCCTTGGGATTGTTGTTTACCTATTTTATTTCATGAAAAACTATATGAACAACATTTTGAAATTTAAATGTTTTATCAGATTTATATTTAATAGTTAAATTATAGATAAGACATTAATTGAGTGGATAGTATAACATGAACATTGCTGGTGCTGGTCAGGGATGTCTTTTTTTAAATTCATTTCACATTCCAACCACACTTCTCCCTTTCACCCTCCTCTCGAACCCCCTCCACCCGCTTTCCCTCCAGCTCACTCTCATCCACTCCTCCTGAAGTGTAAGGCCTCCCATGGGGAGTCAACAAATCCTGGCACATTACCCTGAGGAAGATCCAAGCCCCTCCCTGTTGCATCAAGGCTGAGCAAGTCATCCCACCGTAGGGAATGAGCTCCATAGAGTCAGCTCATGCACCTGGGATGTCTTGATTTTTGCAGTGACTCACATTGTAATCACCATCCATACTTTCTATCATAGCAGTGTGCTTCCCATAGCTCATGTCTGCATGGTATTCTCCTGTGTCCACAGATAATAATACGAATAATCTACAGTTTGAGCATTTGCTTCACATAGACAATCTTCTGAAGGTTTCATGTGTATTATTTCTTAAAGTCTTCCATCATATTGTGATATCCAGACTATAAGTAGTAACTTAGTTGAGGAAACGAGGCTACAAATATTTAAATCACATTCCCCTGACGATAAGACTAATTGTTGAGCTGTATTAAATCCAGCATCCATTGGGCTACATTGTCTCCTGTAGCCCTGTGTTGTAATCAATGCTGTATACAGATAAAATATTAACAGCCAGAAAGGTGAATTAAATGTATTGGAAAAGAATGTTCTCAAACAGGTGTACTGTGTAGGAGTGACCGACATTTCTGCATTCAATGAGACAGAAGAGAATCATATATGACATGTGACAAGACCTATGTTTATTATGGAAGTTGGACAGTAATAGAGAACAGAGGTATAGGAGTTAGTGTTAACCAGGTCATTCGGCCTTCTGGAGGTCTGATAATGCCTTGGCTGTTCAATACTCACTTATACTGCAGATGGGAGACCATGGAAAGCAGGCTATTTGGGTTTTATAACTTGGAATCACATGCCTTACTGGGCCAGAGCATGGAAGAATGGAGAAAGACCAGATCCTAAGCTCTTCTGGTCCAGTCTTTTTTTGTCTCAAGATGCAAGTAAATATACTTTAAACCTCTTCTCTTTCTCCATCATTTCATATCTATAACATTCAAGAACAAGTATGTATTTGTCCACTTTCTCTATTGCAACTTTCTGGGAGGAAGAATTTGCATTTTGTTCATCACATTATTCCTCTCTTCTAGAATTTTTTTGAAGAAAATAGTGAGTGTTCTGTGGGTGTTGGCTGAATGAGGGAAGGACAGAAGAAGGAAAGAAGAAAGAAAGAATGAAAATGATGTGTTAAGATCCCATCGATCACAAATGTATTCAAGTTTTAATACCCTGACCCAGATTCTTCACTTAGATAAATGTAATAGGGCATGTGACATCCTGTGACACTGATTTCAGTTTTCAAATATATTTCATTAAAAGCAGATCCAGTATTCAAATACATTTCATTAGATGCAAAGTGAATGGAATTTTCTGTATTTACACAAATATATACTATGTGTTGATAACTTTTTATTTCTTTCTTTTAGAGTTTAAATCATACTAAGCTGTAGGCAGCTTAATTTTAATGATTGTGTTCAAGATATGATCTATGAATATTGTGTTCTTTGGCTTCTGGGCTAGGTTTTTTTTTTATCAAAAATCCTCTTTTAATGAGCAGATTGTCTTCATATTACCTCATTTTCTAAGCAATACTGTTGCCTGAAACCTTGGCCCACCTTAAGATGTAACTCAAATTGAAAAGATTAAACATTTATATTCTTATCTACTTTTTACTCACATTCATTAATTTCTGGGCGTTTCCAAAGATTTTTGGAGTGTAATGATAGCAGTGACTCTTATGCATCACATTCCTAAGAAGAGATATTATGCATGTAATAGTCATTTTCTTAAAACTTAACCTCCTCCTCATTCTTGTTCTCCTCCTCTCCTTCATCCTGAGTTCTTGTCATCTTTGTTGTCCTCTTCCTCCTCCTCCTCCTCTTCTTCTTGAACTCAGTAACTTTACTGGGAATTATTTTGTATTAAGCTTCTCTCCCCTGTAGTAGATACTGTGACAGGCGTTTGAAAAGGCATATTTACTTTAGGATTAATCCTGATTATAGAAATTTCAGTTAAATTGTATCTATTATGGCTCATTTTTAGTAGCATCGTGTGTTCTGCTATTTATAGGATGTATTGATCTTGTTGATTTGTATAAATAATTTTCTTAAGAGAAAATCCATTGCAAGCAATACTTTGATTTGTAAGTATTAGGGTCAAAGAGTTTTCTTTCTTCATATTTTTAAATAGTAATCTTTAAGCTATGTAAACAATAAGGACTAGGATTCTCATGAGCTTATTGCAGTATAATTTAAAACTTTTTAAGTTCTCTATAGTTTGGGCTATTTTAAGAACCACTATAGAAATGAAGTAATGATATGCTAGTCTAGGCTGTAGACCAAGTCAGAATTGGGTAAGGGTACTCAATCCAGAAACCATGCAATAAGTAAGACCGGATGAGTAATGTAGAATCATGAAAAGATGGCAGAGAAAGTCAGTAAAAAAGACCCTGAGACATTCTCATTTAACACCTTAAAGACTACCAGAATTAGAGAAATTACTGATAAATTATAGCAAAGTTAAGTCAGCGAAAGACTGTTTTACCATAGTGTCTGTCTCTTTAAGATGACACTAACAAAAGGGCCTAACTCATCAGATTCTTATGAAGAAATTATTTATTTATTTATTTATTTATTTATTTATTTATTTATACCACTTTACTGAGTAGTTAAGAAGATTGAGTTTTTATTTATTAAGTACCCAGAACAATGCTAGCATGGAATAGTTTTCTATACACATTAATAAATACACTTATGACGTTCAGTTTGCTGTTTTGACTGTTTGCTGGATCAAAACATGAGATTAGTCATATCGTGTTTTTAAAGATACAATCCATCAATCTTAGATGTTTTATTCTTCTAGTTGATGGGCATCAGACCTGATTGCAGTGAAACTCAGATGCACGTATGACACTGTGAGCCATCACAACTTGACTCATATGCCTTCCACCAACTTGACAATGGCATCTACCCAGTTTTCAGTTGAAATATTCCATTAGTAAATAACACTAGTGTATAGATTTGTTTACTCTAGTGCCTATAGAGCAAGGAAGAGAGGGAGAAAGAGGAAGCTACGATCCATACTATTATCTGTGTCTCAACTAGTAGATCTTCCAAATGATCAACAAACTTCAAAGACTTGCAGAAAAATAATATCAATATTGGGAAAATATTAAAATGCTTTATATGAGTACTAATTTGACCAATCCTATTGTATTAATTCATGGCTTAATGCTGGATATCATAGAACAGTGCTGGGTTCATTGTCAAAATTAGCAAAACTAAGACAATATATATTGAGTTCATGCATTATTCAATAGATGTGTGTACTTGTGGGTGCTCCTGGGTGAGCATGTGTTTCCTGAAAAATTGTCATTTTAGCTCTGGACAATTCTGTAAGAAGCATAGGTTACAATTCTAGCTGTTGCGAATGCTTACTAGTAGAAGAATGATGTCTCTGTTCTTTCAGATGAGTGAAGAATAAAATGCAATTTAGTTATTTATTATGAAGTAAAACTACTCATCCTCATTGTGTCTGTTTTCCCTACAGAAAGATCACAAATGCATATATCTTGAATAGTTTTGTCCCTCAAGTAACAGAATGAAAGTTTCCATATGCCTTTTGAAAATCCTGTTAATCACAAAAGATTAACATTTACTAAGTAAGCATCCCACATATTGCTTTTAATGAAATCCATTGTTATACCCTGTACTAAATATGAAAATAGAAAGTTTATCAGTAATAAAACATACGATGTTTCACTGCTTTTAGAGATAATCTAATATCCAAGTTTAGTATGAATTTAATTATCTGCAGATTAAAAATATTACATAATTATTTATCTCAACTAACTTTTGCCCCTTACAGTGAATTTAAAAATAAACCTTATTATAGCACAGTAACTCTGCAAGGAAGGGGTTCTTAAATGACTGAAGAGGCAAACGGCTGTAATTGAAATGTTACTTCTGAGGAACAATTTACTGAGCACTGTGGTTTACCATAATTGTTGACAAATCCCCCTAAGTACCGTGCCTCTGATTTCTTCATGGTATCAATCATTGAAAGCAATTTAGGAAATAACATCTGGATGTACGTTTCTGCTATTTTATTTACATCATTTGTCTACATCATTACGATTCTCAACCTTTCCAATTTGGTACAGTAAATATACTCTGTAATATCTATCATGGCATGGTCAAAGGATAATTTATTGTCAAATAGAAAAATAGGTCAACAATAATGTCACTTGATGATCACCCCCCCCACACACACACACACAAGTTTAATAAAGCATCTCACCAGTATGCATTCCAGTGCAGTGGTTGATATTTTATTAGGACTACCTGGCTATAGCACTAGTGTAATTACTGAGCTGTCAGAGTGATAAGTGGGATTAATGGCAGCCTGATGCACTTTAGTCTGCAGAGCGCTTAGAGAATTGCAAGATGGTATTATTATCAGAGTCTGCCCATTCTGGCATATTCATGGCACCAAAAGAAAAAAAAAAGAGAGAGAATGCTACAATTCAGGTTTGCATTGCCCTGCCTCATTAACATCTGACATTTCCAACAGCTGTTATTTGTGAACTAGCTCAATAATAAAGGGAGAATTATTTGGTAAAGAGGCTTAATAACCACAACGGAAAATCCTTACATTGTTGGTGCTGTTAAGTGACTCTGTTTATGCTGAATTTAAGATTTCTCTGGAAGGACAGGAAGACATGCTGCATCTTAATTCAGTTCACTCATATCTGCTGACATTATAAGGTCATTTTCAGTTGCCTTATTAGTCATGTTGGATGTTTGAAAGAGAAAATGCAGAAAACTTGATTAGAGATAAGTAGAATCAGTATGATATTGTCTCTCTGTCTAGTGCCATTCTTTCTTCCTGTTTTTCCGTTTAGGTGTCTGTCTGTCCTGTGTGTGTTTAGCATATATATGCATATATCTATATACCTCTATCTATCTATCTATCTATCTATCTATCTATCTATCTATCTATCTATCTATCTATCTACCTACCTATCATCTATCTATCTGTCTATCTATCATCTATCTATCTATCTATCTATCTATCTATCTATCTATCTATCTATCTATCTATCTATCTAACCATCTTAATTAGATATTTAATGGCAAGGATGTTTAAACGGTTAAGGTGACATATTAAGTGAGAAAATTTTTTTGCTAGGTTTTTGACTGTATTGCATTGGTACTTAATAGAAAGACAATCACAATACTATTAATGCCCTCCGTATTTATCCACATGGTCATTTCTCACACTGCATTCCCTCACCTCAACTCCAAGGACTGCATTGGTTGAGCCTTTTCTTTTTTTTTCTTCTTTTTCTTTTCTTTTTAAAGATAATTTTGTGATGTATATTGCAGGATATACTTCTAAGAAATTCCTTTTCTTCTTCCTCACAGAGAATGTTTTAGGGGGGGAAATAGAAAACAAAACATTCTGACATCCTAAGTCTGAGTAGATAGGAATCCAACAAAATGACAGATGTGAATCTAACAATGGCATTCAGAGCAATGACAGGGGAGAGGTTTAATGACGATATTTCACAGAGGACAATTGATTATGAAAAGCCTTCAGTACTCATTGTGAAAAATTTAATTTAGAGAGAAGGCTAAGGGCATAAGCCATAGAAAAGAGACCAGATTTAAAAACAAGATATTAATTAGGTTTTGAGAAATTGTTTCAGACAATGCCTAAGATGGCCATACAATGAAGTGACAAGGAGATGGCTATTGTTTTCTTGAAGGAAATGAACTATGGTCTTTACACTTGCAAGTGGATAGGAAATGAGGGCCCTCATCCCTATGCCAGTGAGTAATGTAGAATTCATTCTTAGACAAATTATTTTAGGATTCTCCTCCTCTAACACACATGACAGTGGCATATTGTCTGAAGTTCTATCTCCAGCTGAATATCTTTCTTCATCTTCTCTTGCTTTAGTCAGACTAAATCCCACCCTGACATATTCTTTCACTTTCAAACCTTGGCATGTACCGCTTCCACTCTGGAGCCATTCTTTCGCTTTCCTATGCTGCCAATCCTACCATTCTTTGCTGCCTTAACATCCACCCATCTTTGAGGTCTTTGTAAAGTATTATTGCACTCAACAAATCTTTCCTGACTCCTACTCCAGAATTACTAACCCTCCCATATACTCCCTTATGCTGTGTTTTGTTACATTGATCATTTTGAAAATTGAAGTGCTCTTTGTATTTCTTCACTTTCCTTTAGTTATGTGCTCTGTGAAAGGAACCACTGTTTATGTTCTTCAAATCTTTTATTCTTTTCTGTTACTGTAATAAAAATAACCAAGATTGAATTATATGCAAAATAAATACATATATATAGTTCACCATGTGGGAGTTTAAAAGCCCAGATCACATGGCAAGGCTATCATGTGAGTCCTATGATGGATTATACATGTATGAGAGAGATAACATTCAGCATTAAAGAAAATCAAAGGGAGGCAAGGATGGAGCAAGGCTTTCTCTTCTGTACTGAGACTCCTGTAAGAATGAACATGACCTCATCAATTCTTTCTGAAACTAGTACCCTAATGACTTTTGTTCCCAGTGGACTTCACCTGTCAAAGGTTCTACGCTACCTTTCTGCATCATTTCTTTGAAGACCAAACTCCTTACTTGACTGACAAGCTCAATCTGTCATACGGGGAATCAGTAAATGTTGGAAAATGAATGAGTAAATGAACACAAACACACAGACACATACACACCGTATACAAATTAAGAATAGTGCAGTCAGTGTTTGCATCTGTTTCTATTCCACAATAGAGTTGTAGCATGGTGGTTCTTACAGTATGGTTATCAATATCACATCAGAGACTAGAAACTTGAAAATACCAGGAGTTCCTTGGTGAAATAAGTCTATCTATCATGCTACCAAGTGTCACTTAGGTATATTAACCTTCAGGAATGTCTCTGGCTGGTTCCCCATGAAGAAGATTCTGAGTTAAATTTGGGAAGCGAAGGGCGTAGAATTGGGGCTAGAGTAGATCTCTGTGGTGCAGTACCCCACATTGTCTCTCTAAGCCTCTCATTGACATTCAATTGCACCAGAGCTGCCCCAAGCAAAGGATATGAAGACCTTATTCCTTTCCCTTAATGTAAAGGCAGCTGTGGGAAGAAAATGCTTTGTTCTCGAAGGGAGTGAATCTGGGCAACTTTTTAATTATTATTTCTTCACACTTGTTTATTACATTTAGAGTTTTGCCTGCTAGAATTCATTTTATTTTTTTCTCTGTAGTTTACATTTCAGCCACAGTTCTCCCTCACACCCCTACACCCACTCCCACTTTTTGAAACAGTTATTACAGCGCTTACTTGTGCTGTGCCTGAACTCTATGCTTCAAGACAACAGAGAGACGGCTGAAGGGAAGAGGGAGGGAGGAAAGGAAAGAGAGAACAGCAGGAAGTTTGGAGAGAGGAGAGAAAATAAGGACATTGTGACTGTTACGATCTAGATCTCCTCTGCATTTGCATAGTAATTGTAGTCTCTAAGACTTACAAGCTGTGTCATAAAATATTGCATTTATTAAACAGCGTACTGGTATATCAAAAAAGTGGAAGATTCCATAAAAGAGTGAATGATGTATCTCTAGGTTAACACCTCCTGAAACTTAGGAGCCGCTCTGAGAGGCTAGGATGCTAAGTACCAGAAGGTCACCGTTCCACATATCTCAGGAGGCATAAAAATTTAGTAGAAACTGAGTATTTATGGTATCACTTGAAGAATGCATGCTTAAAATTTTTCAATTTTATTTGTATTTGTTAAGTGTCAACTCAGAGTTGGTCTAAAAATAAAAAAAAAGAGAGATGATGTCATTTTCTTTGTAATTTTTTTTAACACAGCTATTCTATACCCTAGGTGCCTGAAATGTGCAGATGCCCCCTGCCAGAAGAGTTGTCCCACAAATCTTGATATTAAGTCATTCATCACAAGTATCGCCAACAAGGTGAGCTCAGAGGTCACGGCCATAATGAGACTACAACACACACAAACTCACAGCAGATGCGGTTGCTCCTGCCAGACCTGCACAAGAACAAGCCAGTCAGCATCTGATCGTGAGGGTCGATCTCAAGCCCAACCCTGAGCTGAGGAGGAACTGACAGCTGATGGCTTCTGTGGGAGGGAGAGTCAGTATTCTTTAAGGGAGTGCCTGTCAAGTAGATTAACTCTGCAACTATGCACTAGTGGATGGGCTCAGCTCCGTGAAACCATAGACAGGACTAATTAAACTCAAAGGGTTAAAGAAAAAAAGGAGACACAATGTTGGCAGTAAGACATGGTAGATCTGAGAGGAGTTAGGGAATTTGGAAGAGTGGACAGTGAATATGATAAACAAAAACCACCATCTCTGCATGAATAGAATTATGAAGGAATTAATTAAAATGTTATAAATGTTTTGAGATAATCAATGGTTACTGCTTAGGTTGTAGCACATGAATTTAGTTTTCATGGTTGTACTTAGTAGGATTTGAAGTGCTAAATTTTTAGTCTGATTGCTTGATAATAATCCAGTGAAAACTAATGACCTTGTCACTTTCTTCTATGAGGAAAATGTAGCATTATCTTCCAATGTTGCTGCAAAATACTTAGTGTAGAAGTGACTACTGTCCCTCTTTGTTTAATGTGGCGAGTCTTGCAGCTGTAGTGATTCTGCTGTGGTTGTTGATAGTGACTACTGAGTACCTACTGTTTGTCAGTACCAAGCGTTAAGATGTCCTTGCTGTGGCCATGTCAGCATCATCTTCTTAATAGTACATTATTGTAGCATGTCTGATCAAAACCCAGAGACAGATATTGGTGTTCAACCTGAAAGTCGGAAAAGCAAAACAGGTTACCACTGGCTCTTACCTCTACCTCAGTCCAAAATAGACATTCTACCTCCAGAAATCTTAAATAAGACCTATATAAGTGAGAGCTATCTCCTCCCATCTTATTTTCCTCTCTAGTACTGGGACTAAAGGTATGCACCACTACCACCTGGTTTCTGTGGCAAACTAGTGTGGCCACTGGGATTAAAGGTGTGTGTCACCACTGCCTGGCCTATAAGACTGACCAGTGGGGCTGTTTTACACTCTGATCTTCAGGAAAGCTTTATTTATTAAAATACAAATAGAGTATCATGACACACAATGAAAGATAAATATAGACACATTTTAAAAATACCCAATTAGAGTTTCTTTTGGTTGATGCTGCATTCCATGTAAGCCAGAAAGACTGTTCATGTGACACTATGTGAAAGAAGGAATGTGAACATCCACACTGCTTCTCTGAGGAAATGTTATGTAGCTTTAGTAAACAGGCCCAAGATACCATGAAGAAAGGAAGTGGAAATATACAAATCAATTGTGATTAGGTTGTAAAAATCCACGAATAAAGTATTCTATGTTTAGGTCTTAATCCCTTAAGGACTGGGAAATCTGCTTTGCATTTTTGGAAGAATTCTGGAAAGGGGTCAGGCTTTAAATATCATAGTATCCAAAATGTTCATTATCATAAGAACTTTGTCTTACTTGTTAAATAATACCACATGGAATGTGCTTGAATTTAAGTTCGTTTAAAAAGTATCTTACCAAAATATGTAAAGCTTGAAGCCTAAGATATTCTGGCTGAAGCACATACCTACATGAACAGTACTCCTATCCGAAATGAGGGGTTGGTTGATGGCCATCAATCTAGGAAGCCTGCTAACTCAGTTATCTCCGTTCTGTCCCGCACCAGAAGCTAAACAACCCTAAAGGTTAGTTACATGGTCTGCTTATTCAGAAATCTATGCTAATTGCAGGAAAGTGACACAGAGGAATGATGTCATCTTTGAAGGGCTGCTATCCTCTGTGAGATAAGTGGGAAAGGCCTCTTTGTTCTGTTGTTCAAACTCCCTCTTTTCTGGGCTGGAGCAATGGCTCCATGCTTAAGCATACTCACTGCTCTTGTAGAAGACCAGGGCTAATTTCCCAGGACCCACATTGTGGCTCGGAATCATCTTACACTCCAGTTCCTCGATATATGTCATCCTTTTCTGACTTCCCAGGCGTCAGGGCGTCAGGTACATATGTGGTACAGATACAGACATAGAGGCCAAATACTCATGACAGAGGACACAAATAAACATTAGAAAACAAATAACAAGAAAAACAACCTTTTCCCATTTTCTTAACTTACCTATATGTTGTTATTTATTCAAACATATTTACAATCTAATTAAAATTACTGACGATCTTTTATTGAATATTTCATTCTTGGTGAGGCTGGAAATAAACTTTTTAAAGTCGTGTATTCCTGAGAAATCATTTGTAATAATCACCAAAGGTCAAAGATTTATTTTCTTTGAAGCCTGCAGGTTTTTAGACAAACACTGGCAGTGTACAGGGTAGGTTGTCCCATACTGCTCTGCCAGTGGACCTGAACACAGGAGGGGGTTCATCCCAGGGTGAGAGGGTAATTGAATTGCCTGACTCAATGAGCCTTGTGCCTCTTTGGGAAAAAGATGTCGCGGGTGTTGTATTGTGTTAGGCTTCTGTGATTCACTGGAGTTTGGACCAATATGTCCATTCTTTATTTTCTTACAAACTGGATTACAACTCTGGTTTCGAAAGCTACACTCAGGTCTATTGTCCCTCCACAGTCAGCTTTTCTCTGTTTCCTTAGTACAGGCCGTTGTTTGTGATTGTCTCTCTCAATTGGAAGTATGCGTTTCAGAGTCGTCAAACTGTGAACACTGGGCTATATTTCTGGATAGCTTTCTTTTTGAGAAAAACTACTTTATTTGAGAGTGTCTGAAGCCAAACTCGATAGATATAATGGGGAAAAAGTCTGCTTGCTTAAGTATTCATTTCATGACCCTGTGTTTTGAACAGTAGTGATGTGTTCTCTTTAAAACTATTGTGTTACACAATAAAATACGGATTTCCCCTTTTCTTTGCTATTAAGTACACACAAGTTTAATAATGAGCATGACACGAAGTCTTCCTTGGATGATTTAACATAAAGTAAAAAAAAAAGCAAAGAAGCAAAGAAGGGTTTGGAAGAAGGTTCAGGGAGTAAAACTCATATTGTGCAAATATGAGGGCCCTAGTATACATTCAAGATCATGAAGAAACAGGGGCCAATAAGATCCATCTGCACTTCAAGTGTTCCTACAGAGAGATGGGAGACAGGAGGAGAATCTCTTAGTTCATGGCCAGTTAGCCTGCTCTACTCAGAGGCGGATAAACAGAACCTCTGTAGCAAACAAGATAGAAGGTCAAGGGTAACCCCCAAGATTGTTTCTCTCACACACACACACACACACACACACACACACACACACACACACACACACACCAACTGTCCTTTTCCCAATAGAAAGAACTATGGCACATAAGAACTAACCTGGAAAACTTACTGGTAATTCCTATCACAAGTAGTATTTCTAGTTCTTGTGCAAGTTCTCTTGGTATGTGTGTGCCTGCCTGGTGTGTGTATCATGTAGAGCCACAGAGCTCTGTTGCGAGATGGCATTCTCTCCCGAGTCTGAGTTTCATTTTCAGCTGCAGAGTGCTCCACGCTCTCACAGACAATATGATGATTATCTTTTCTGGAGTAATTGACCAACACTAAAACTGTGCTTGTCTTACTTCTTTAATCAAAAATTGCCAGCTGCTCCTCAGTGCCTAGAAAATAATATCTGATTGAATACACAATGAGTGTTGATAAAGTTGGTTGGGCTTTCTCTGATTTTTGTATTAAACTCTGTGTACCTCAAACACCTATGAATCCATAAGTTATTCCTCAGTAATTTTTAAGTATATAAATCTTGGAGGTATGCAAAACGAAAAGTAGCGACACGATTTTTGACTTCCCTTTAATCCAGGATGCCTTGCTTGGTAGGATTTTAGTTATGGACACCTCTGTTTCCTGGAATTGTCACAAATGTAACCAACCTGCCATTGAAGACACTTCAAGAGAGATTTTTTTAGAAAAAAAAAAGAAACAAAAAATATCATTTCTGTTGACTCTCAAAGTCCACTGGCATTGTCTACAATTCTGTAAGTGCCCATGTGGTTTATGGCAGTGGCTCTGAACTCCTGTGCCAGTGGCAATCACAAGTGACTTGTAAGATAGTAGGCATCAGATAGCGGGATGCCTGCCACCAAGGCATTAACCCGAGTGGCTGTTTTTCACACAGAATAAATTCCTTTGATTCAAATCCACCCTTTTCCCTCTCAAAAAGTATTTTGTGTATGTTAATTCTATTTTTTAGCAGTTGATGTGAGTATTATAAGTGCTTCTTTCACTCAGTATTGGCTTGACTTGACTCACATTTTGTCCAATTAGTTGTATATTTTTATCTGGGCGTCTTCACGGGGAAGCCGTTGATGTCTCCTGGCATCCCTTACATTTTTATTTATAAAGACTGCATTTTTATAGTTGTGGCTTCTGCATCTTTTCTTATTTTTTCATTAATGTAAAAAGAAATACTTTACCCATTGAATTTGGGGTTTGCAATGTTTCCTATTTTATTCCATAAAGGATATGATTCCAGGATCTGTGACTGCATTTGGATGGTGAGTTGAAGTCACATTATCACTATTTTGAAGATGGTTTCTTGGGAAGGTGGTATTTTAAAGTGTTTCATCAATAATATTAAATAACTTTATTGTGATTTATCTATAAGCAATTTTTCTTCCATTTATGGAGATCCTTAAATGTGTAGGTTAATATCTTTCCATATGAAGTTATTTCTCCTCATTTTTCTTTTTTTAACCTTATAAAATATTATTACATATTAAAATTTCCAACTTTTTAATGAAAATTTATCTTTCATAAATTTATGTCCCCTGCTTCTTTTGGGAAGAGATAGAATTACACTGTGATTTCCTTCATTCATTTTTGAGTAGTATTGTAAACATCTTCACCAACTGACCTTTTAAAAATAGTTCATGATCCATTGAGTTTTAGCTACAGTGATATCTATTGTTGCTTTTTTCCCCTCTTGTATACATTACATCTTGAAAGCAGTTTCCCCTCTCTCCTCCCTTCCCAACTCTGCCCTCCTTAACTCCTCCTTCATTTTTCTCCAGTAAAGCCTCCAATGGATATCAACCAAACATATATATATATATATATATATATATATATATATATATATATATATAGTTGCAGTAAGACTAAGGGCCTCCCTTCCTATTATAGCTGGAAAAGACAGCCCAGCAGGATGAAAAGAATCCCAAACACAGTCAAAAGAGGCAGAAACAGCTCCTGCTTCCACTGTTGGGAGTCCCACAAGAATAAGCTATGCAACCATAGCATATATGCAGAGGCCCTAGGTCAGATCAATTCAGGCTCCCTGATGGTTGGTTCAATCTCTGTGAATCCCACAGTCTCTGTAGGTGTTCTTCGGTCTCTGTGACCCTTCTGGTTCCTACAATCAATCCTTCCTACCCCTCTTCCCCAGCTTAATGCCTAATGTTTGGCTGTGGGTCTTTGCATTTTTTCCCCACCAGTCACTGGATGAAGCATCTCTGATGATGATATTCCTAATCTCCTATCTACTTATACAGCAGTAATTAGGAATATTTTATTGACTTGTTTTTCCATTACATTTTATCTGGGTCGCTGGGATGTCTAGCCTTTGGGTCCTGGACCTCTGAGTGGTGTAACAAATGGCTCCCTTCTCAAGGCATAGGTCTCAAGCTGGACTGGTCATTAGTTGACCACGTCCATAATTTCCATACCACTTTTACTCCAGCATATTTTGTATGCAGGACAAATTGTACATCGAAGGTTATGTGGCTAGTTTGGTGTCCCAGTCTCTCTACTGCAAGTCTTGCCTGGTTACAGATGGCTGGTTTAGGCTCTGTATGCCTACTCTCCTAGGAGTCTTATCCTGGGTCACCCTCATAGACTCTTGGGAGTTTCTACTGTAGGAGGTTTTTAGCTTGTTCCGGAAATGCCGCCCCACCAATTCCGGATGTCACTCTAAGTCAATCTCTCTGTCAATCCTCCCACAACCTGAGCCCTCCTGTTTCCATTCCACGTCTCTCAACCCCACTCCAATACCTGTTCGACTTCCCTTTCCTAGGGAGATTCATATCTCTCCACTGGAGCCCCTTCTTGTTACTTAGCTTCCTTGGGTCTGTGGATTATAGCATTATTATCTTTGCTTTACAGTTAATATCCACTTATAAGTGAGCATGTAAATGGAGACTGTGCCTTGGTTTCCCAGCAGCCCTGACCTGAATAATCACACAGAAACAGGTATTAATTACAACACTGTTTGACTAGTGACTCAGGCATATTTCTAACTAGCTCTTACCTCTTAAATTAACTCATTTTCGGTTAGTCTATGTATTCCCACGTGGCCATGGTGTTGCATCATTTTCTTCATGTCTTGTTTCCTCGGTGGCCGGCTTTGCAGCTCTCTCCTTCGTCAGCTACATGGTGTCTGCCTTTCTCTGCATTCTTTCTCCCTGCATTAAGTTTAGTTTACACACCTACCTTTATTCTGCCCTGCCATAGGCCAAAGTCGCTTCTTTATTAACCAATGCTAATAAAACGTATTCACTGCCTATAGAGGGGAATCCCACATCAGAGTACATATTATGTTTTTCTTTCTGGGCATGGGTTATCTAGCCTAAGGTGATTTTTTTTCCTAGTTACACCTATTTTTCTACAAATTTCATTTGTCATTTTTTTCACAACTGAGTAATACTCCATTATGTAAATGTACCACACATTCTTCATCCGTTCTTCAGTAGAGGGACTTCTGAGTTGTTTCTAGTTTCTGGGTATTATGAATAAAGGTACTGTAAACATAGCTGACCTAGTGTCCTAGTGGTAGGTCAGTGTTCTTTGTGTATATGCCCAGGAGTGGTATAACTGATAGCTTGAGAGATAACTCAGCCATTAAAGGCTAGATTCATGATAAAAAAGTTCCTATTGTTTCTAAGAGTTTTTAAAAACTTATTTTTAATCTAACAATGTTCATCCAGTTTCAAGTTATACCATTCCAACCACAGGTAAAATATTTACTTTCCTAGTCTCTAATTCCACTCTCCAAAGTTGCTAGGAGTCTGTTTGTACCATCTGTTCTGTCTGCTTATTTTCTTGAAAGCCTAGTGATATACTTTTTATTCTGCTTTTTCTTTGAACCCATGAAGGAACTTCTATGAACACTCTTATAAATACATGTTTCTTTCTTTTTAAAAAAATATTTTGGTTAAGCTATATATTTTTCTCTGCTTCCCTCTCCCCTCCCTCTCCCCTTCTACCTTTTCCCATGATCCTAATGCTCCCAATTTACTCAGGAGATCTTGTCTTTTTCTACTTCCCATGTATACTAGATCTATGTATATCTATCTTAGGGTCCTTATTTTTGTCTAGGTTCTCTGAGATTGTGGATTGTAGGCTGGTTTTCATTTGCTTTAAGTTTACAAGCCACTTATGAGTGAGTACATATTATTTTTCTCTTTCTGTGCCTGTGTTACTTCACTTAATATTAGGTTTTCTAGATCTATCCATTCGCCTGAAAATTTCAGGATGTCATTATTTTTTCTGATGTGTAATACACCATTGTATAAATGTGCCCACATCTTCTTTGTCCATTATTTGGTTTAGTGGAGTCTAGGTTGTTTCCAAATTCTGGTTATGACAAATAATGCTGCTATGAACATAGTTGAGCACATGGCCTTGTGGTATGACAGCATCCTTTGGGTATATACCCAAAAGTTATGTTGCTGGGTCTTGAGGTAGGTTGTTTCCTAATTTTCTGAGAAATTGCCATACTTATTTCCAAAGCAGCTGTACCAGTTTGCACTCCCAACAGCAATGGAGGAGTGTCCCCTTTACCCCACATCCTTTCTAGCACAATTTGTTATAAGTGTTCTTTTTTGTTTTATCTTGGCCATTCTTACAGGCATAAGATGGAATCACAGAGTTGTTTTGAGTTGTGTTTTTCTGATAGCTAAGAATGTTGAGCATTTCCTGAAGTGTCTTTCAGCCAGTAAATGCATGTTTTTATAGAAAGGGTTTACATTTGCTTTGGTCAATTAGTAGCTTTAACATTATTTTTCTTGAAATACCTCAAAATACCTATTTTTCTTCAAATCAAACATGGCCTGGAGATTAAGCCAAAAAATATTCTTGAGTACTGGATTACTGTAAATTCCTTAAATGGCTATTTCTCTTCATTTTGGATAGCTCCTTGGTTAAAGCAGGAAGAATTTTATAATTTCAGATGGGAGAGAGGGAAGGATCAATATATTTATTTTTTGTGATAATGTAGGCTTATATAGCCCTTGCTTTATAGTAGAGTTTTGTTTTAGTTTCACATTTTGGGTGAACCTTGAAGTTTCTTTCAAATATGCAATGTTCTTACAATTTCTGACTGTGGTATTTTGCTGTCAAATGTATTGAAAATAATTACAGGTGTATCACTGCACTGTTGGCTTTGCCATCATCTTTGGTTTGGGTACCTATCTATTATCGGACTCATTAAATATAGCTTTACATGAAATATATTCTCTATAATTTTAAATTTGAACTAGAAAGACTATGACAGGAAAGTAGGTGGAATAGTGTCAATAAACAAAGAAAACTATATATATAAAATTGATGAGAAGTCTACATTGATTTCAAGAAGTCCAAAATTTTGTATGAAAGTATCAGAGTGGTAACTAAAAATAAATTATTTGTTATAACAGATATTGATATTACTATAAACTTAACTAAAGTTCTGTACTGTTGACATAGAAAAGCACAATTCTACAGAGTGAGAAGTGAATGCATAGAAAATGTAAGTACTAAATTTGAAGTTTTGGTTCAGTAGAAAACACGACTCATTCATAAGTTGTTCTTTAATAAACATAACTTCTGAAACTGGTCATTTTTAGAAATACATAATGCAGGGCTGGAGAGATGGCCAAGGGTTTAAGAGCACTGGCTCTTCTTGCAGAGGACCTGGGATTGATTCCCAGAAAGCTCTTGGCCAGATCTGTCTGTTATTCCTGTTCCAGAGGATCTGATGCCCTTTTCTGGTCTCCATGGGCACCAAGCATGCACACAGTGTACAGACATGTTGTAGTGAGAAGCGGGCTGTGTTTCCGGTGCCCGTCTAGCTTAACCCCTGAAATAACCACATGGAAATTGTATTAATTAAACACTGCCTGGCCCATTATCTCCAGCCCCTTATTGGCTAACACTCACATATTAGTTTAACCCATCTCCATTAATGTGTATCACCACTTGACTGTGGCTTATAGTCATGAGTCTAACGAGCATCGTCTTGGAGAGGAGAGTCATGGCTTCTGCCACACTGCCTTCTTCCTCCCAGAATTCTGTTGTGTTTACCACGCCCATCTAAGAGCTGCCCTATCAAAAGGCCAAGGCAGTTTTCTTTATTCAACCAATGAAAGCAACACATAGAAAGAAGACCCTCCTACATCACAGACATGTGCAGATAAAACGCTTACTCATAGATAAAAATGAATAAATCTTTAGAAAAAAACAGACTAAACTTGCATATATTATGTATATTTAAGGAGAATTTAAAAATTAAAAGCTACATGTTAACTGAAAATAAATCTTAATATACACTTGGGTAAAATCTACCATAAAAATGTTAACTTAATGAAAATTTTTTTGCTGTTTATGTCAGATCAAGTAATAATGTCATAAAAATTTGCTGAAATTTGTGAGAGAGCAGAAGCTGCTGTAGGAATGCACAAATGTTATCAACAATATGAAATGCTGATACAAATTTTTTATGACTATAGTACATTGTAGAAGTTGCATATTTTTCAAAGAATGTAGGTCAAAAGATGGACCATCAATATTTACTTACTAGTTTTTAAAAATCATAGAATGTGATCGTCTTTGATCTTCATCAGGAAGGAAATAAGAACTCCCCTTCAACTCCCATATATGTGGAATCATATATATATATATTTGTGTGTGTGCATGTGTGTGTGAATATGTTTCTGTATATTAGAAAGTGTAAGCTATAATGGACTGGCAAGTAATTTAGTAAAATACATCCATCCATTGAATAACTAAGAATGGTGGTTTTAGACATATTCCTTAAAGATAAAAGTTATCGCATAAATAGGCACGCATTTGATTATGTCACTTGAGACTATAGTGTTGAAAAGTAAAAACTGGAGATATCTTTATGTAATTTTTTTATCTATTATGTAATTTTATATTATTCAATGCCATTATGCTAATCTAAAAATGAATTATTATAGCTACTAATAATAAAAATCTTATTGAATGAAAACAGGCATGTTGTTTAGTAATATGAAGCATGACACATTTCAAAGAAAAACATTCTGGTTAGCATAAGCTGTTCACAGTATAGGCAAAGTGAAGTTTTAAGATTTTACTTGTAAATATCTGAATTATCAAATATTATATAAAATGTATATTAAGATTTAAAATATTTATTTATAAAATATCTAAATCACATCTTACAATGTACATATATATTTTATAATATATGATAAGTTATAAATTAGCGAACAATGTAAAGTTAGGGGAGAGAGTTTTCCAAGTAACACATGATGGCTCTAACCTTTTTTAATTTCAGTATGTAGACTGTTCAACCTTTGCCAAAGGTCTTACACTTCTATACATTTTTCTTGTCCTTTGCCTCACTCTATTTAAATGTCGCTTTGCCTGATTGTACTTTAATGTCCTTATCAGCACATTCTTAAAGTCATGTTTATTTAGAGGTGCTTAAATTCTCAATTTTTCTTATCTGTCTGTCTGTCAGTCTATCTATGCATCTATTTGTCATACTGCCAAAAAGGAATCAGCTATTTTAATTACAATGCTCCATAAAATATATTTCAATGAAAAATTGTGAACAACTGCCTGATACCATGGCGATTTTCAAAATATTTGAAATTTACTTTACATAGACAACTGCCTCTATGAATTCTCTAAAGTAATTATGTTTACATTATAATAAAATATTGGTTTAAAGTGATCAATGCAAATGTATGCACAGATTGGTTACTGTATTATTAGTTAATAATTCTATTAACTAAATTTTTCAAGATTAATTAGTTAATCTATAACTCCCACACACTGAGTTTGATATCCTGGAATAATGAATTTGCTAGTTTTAAAGACAGGGGACCAGTATATATTTTCTATATCATTTACCATACTGAGTTGTGTTGAGATCGACGAAGCACAGCCTATAGATGCACTAAAACAGCAGCATCATGGTGTTGCCTGTGTGGCCACAGCAAAAAGAAAAAAGAATCTATTAAAATGTTACTTACATTTGCAAAATATAATATGGCTGAGTAGTGGTGGCACACACTTTAAATCCCAGCACTTGGGAGACAGAATCAGGTGAACCTCAATGAGTTCAAGGCACATCTGTTCTACAAGAGCTAGGTCCACGACAGGCACCAAAGCTACACAGGTTCCCTGCCTCAAAAAACAAAAAAAAAAAAATGTTCCTTAATTTTGAATTATTTTTAAAATTGTGTAATAATAATTTCAATATAAAATAAGTTCATATCCTACTTTTTTCTTTTAATAGTCCGAAGACGAATGGAATCTTATATAAAGAAACACATAGTATATGACTTAGGGTTTTTAATATTAAAAAGTTTTACATAATGAACCATAACATAGGCCAAACTGAGTTTGAATTTAAATAACCTAACTAACTACCATATTGTTTAGAATAACTATTTGCAATCCTGGAAGAATAAGTAATTCATTCCTGACTGTCTAAAAGGCCTTACAGAACCCAAGTGCAGTGTCCTTCTGTTTTGATGCGTTCTACACCATTTGCAAGAATAAAGTATTGGTTGCAATTTAGTATTAAAATATAAAAGGTGGATAAACAACATACTGCTATCGCAATGAGACTGTATAAGTACTGTTAGCATATGAATTGTTGAGTAAAATGTATTATACAGTGAACTTCATGTTAAATATATTTGAGTTTGGTTTTCTGAGAACTACTTTGATAAATTGAAAAATTTAAAGTAAATTATTACAATCAATACTAATTATATTTTTGAGAGCAGTGGTAGGTTTAAATGAATGTGGCTGCAATGGAGAACATTTTTTTGAGAAATCTATTTGTACCACTGTATAATAACACACTGTCGTACATATCACAGCATACTGTCACTTAAGAAATGTCTTATATTCTTGGCAACAAAGAGCCAACCCTCAAAAATAGTCTGACATTTTTTAAACACAGAAGGAAATAGTGGTGTGAAATTGCAGTCTAGTTATAATTCCTTAAATAACCAGGTATGTGTTATACATGATGATTAAAATATCACATATAGTACTTAGAAGCCTATCTCATGATACCCACTGAATACATGAACATTTCTACATGCATAATGCATATGTGTGCATGCACTGCACATGATGTCTGTGAGCAGCCAGTGCAGTTGTTTTAAATATTGGCTCAAAGCAGATTATTTGGAGTGAGATTTGTTGAGCATTTACTTATATTTGGCAGACAATTTTGCCATTAACATTTGTTATTGGGGAATAGCCAAATTATTTGTGATTTTTATTAAAAACTTTTAAACAAACAAAAAGCAAAAGTGACAATAAAAATTCAAATTTTCTTTTCATTTATCTGCCCAGTTTTGGTATCAGGTGTATCCTGAATCAATTGTGAAATGGAATAATCAGTAGCATGGATAAGTTTACTGCATTGGATCCTGTTCTCCAGAATATGGGGCTATTTGAAGTGCGTTAACATATCCTCGGTTTCTACTTCATCACACTAGAAGGCAAATATTATTTTAAAGTGTGTTTGTGTGTGTTTGCATGTAAATTACAGTAAAATAATTATATTTGATGCGTAATTCTGGTTACCTTTAACATGTTATATGATTTAATTCATATAAATGAAAAATAGTGAAAAATTAAATTTGTACAGGCAACAATGGAGTGGCTAAGACAAGATAGTTTTAGTGAATTCAAAGCCAGTAGGAGCTACAGATTCTGTCTTTAGAAACAGAGAATGGACCAGATAGAACTTAGTGGTTCAGAGCACCCGCTTCTCCTGTATTGGACATGGTTAGATGGCCTTTAAGTCCAGTCACCTGAAGATCCAATAACCTCGTCTGCCTTTGCAGGCACTGGCAATCACAATGCACAGACATACTTACAGGCTGTTTTCATTAGGATTACTATTGCTGTTATGAATTACAACGACCAAAGCAACTTGGGGAGGAAAGTGATAATTTGGCTTATGTCTCTATGTCACTCTTCATCATTGAAGGAAGTCAAGACAAGGAGGAATCTAGAGACAGGAGCTGATACAGAGATCCCGGAGGAGTGCCTCTTAACGGCTTGCTCCTCATGGTTTGCACAGTTTGCATTCTTATAGAACCCAGGACCTCTAGCCCAAAAGTGGTCCCACACACAATGAGCTAAACCCTCTCCTATCAATCAGGAATTATAAAAATACGCCACAACTGAGCCTACAGCTCAGTTTTATGCAGGCATTTTCTCAATTGAAGCTTCTTCTTCTTAGTTGACTCTAGCTAGCATCAAGTTGTCAGAAAACTAGCCAGCATGCAGACATTCACACACACACACACACACACACACACACACACACACACACACACACACGAATCATTAATGAATAACCAAGAGAAATAATTAAAATTAAAATTGTCATGTAATAAGTAGTAGAAAATTCAGTTTTAAATGTAAATTTTGAAATGAAGACTCATTAATGTTAATTTATGTTCTTAGTGTTATATTTGGTAAGTTATAATCAATTATATATATGTATATATATGTGAACATTGACAAGCAAGACAAAAGAGGACCTATATCAGAAACATAAAAGATCATCATACAAACTATTTAAAAATGCAGTGATCTAAATGCTGTCATACAAAGAAATAGCATGCTGTGCTTAGAAAATTAAATAGATATTTTTCAAAGAAACATTTTTTGAACATTGATTATAAAATGGAAAAAAGTCAGGCTGGTTTGGCAATGTAGCTGTGCTCATAAAATTCTTACCCAATAAGAAGCACGAGGTCCTAGTTTTAATTCAAGAAGCACATATTTAAGCTCGCATACAGGCTTGTTGCCCATGTTCTCGAGAGTTGGAGACTGTCATATTCCCAAGCCTCTGGTCGTCCTGAGACTATGCTTTACCACTTGTGGTAGATAATACCTGAGCATGGATACTCAATGACCTCTGTCTTTCACACACATGCACACAAGTGTATCCCAGAACACATGAACTCACACTTAATCACACACATGCACATGCAAAGATGGGCTTGGGTATGAATGAAAGTATTCTTCTGTTTAATTAAAGCAAAGGCATAGCACCCATGCTGGTTCTTCCTCATCTTGCCTGCATAAGAAGAGATTACTCACACATCAGATAGTTGTTGAGCTGGTTTCAGCTGTAAGTCTATTGTGCTGGCAACACTAATTCAGGGGGGAATTGTAAGTTCTAAAGCCCATTTAAAAGGAGACAAGATGCAAGAAATGTTAGGAACAGAGGGACTTTTATTTTATAGGTACTCTATATAAAATATTTTGTTCCAATTTGTATATGTTCATGACCAGTTCATGTGGTTTTTAAATGAATGTTTTTTTTTACCCACCCTTGATAGCTTTTCTTTTTACTTTCTTATTCCTTACCTCACATGAGTTTCCTTGAATATGCATTAAAATGTTTAACACATAGAATTAACATTTACAAAAGCATTTGGTGGAGAAAAAAAGCCATAAGGAAAATGGAGAGATGTCTCAAATCCATTAAATTTATTTAATGGGCAGCGTTGTATGTATGCCCAGTTTTAAAAAGATATAATCTAACCCCAATAAACTTTTTTAAAAAAATTATCAAGACCTAAAACTGATGACTGTGTCAGGATTTTTTTTATTTGGGCTACCAACCAGCTCCCAAATCATGACAGGGGGCTCTTTTCTGGCTAGCTATTTTAACTTAATGTGTTTCTTTTTATTTACCTTTGCCTTGGGGCTTTTTAATTTTTTCTTTTTTCTATTCTGTATATCCTACTTTCTTGGGTCTTCTAGCTGCTGGTTGCCTGGCTTCTTGCCCTGGGTATTTCCCTCGTTCTCTTCTTCTGTCTTTCTTCTCTCCTTAAGTCTAGATCTCTCTTCCTGTTATTCTCTCTGCCCTACCTGCCCTGCATATCCTTTTCCTGTCTAGCCATTGGTCATTTACTTTTTATTAGAACAATCAGGTGCCTTAGGCAAGTAAGATGAAACAAAGGGAATACATCTTCCCATAATTAAACAAATGCAACATAAACAACCTTTACACAGTTTCACACACCTTTACACACACTTTTACCAAGTTTAAGTAATATTCTACAGCATAAAAAATGTAACACATGTTTACATTGTTAAAATATTATTTCACAATATATGATCGTATGTATTATTACATATTCCCAATGAGAGTGTTCTTGTGTGTTAGCATTTGTATCCAGGAGTGTCTCCAATGCCTATCTGTGTGGGTTTAAATATATATATGTATATATATACATATATATGTATATATGTATATATATACATATATATGTGTGTATGTGTGTGCATTTGTGAATGTGTTTGTGTGTAATCATTTACAACTGTGTGTAACTTTAAAGTCTGTGTAACTTTGTGTATATGTGCTCACATGTACATGTGTACATGAGTGTGTATTTGTGCATATATAATGTTGTTTGCTTATGTCTCTGTGTGCTTGTATGTGTGTATATGTGTGTGTGTGTGTGAGTGTGTGAAGTTTTCCAGTTTAACAACTTAGGGACAGAAACCAAATTTTCAAGAATAACATGTTAAGTTCTTTACAATTTACGTTTAACTGAGAACAGTTGACTAAATTTGTGTTCCAAAATATCTAATTATATTGTATCAAATTTACCAAAATTTAGAATATATGAATGGGGGAGTACCTTGGACTGCCCATAGGGCAGGGAACCCTGACTGCTCTTCAGACTGGAGAAGGAAGGGGAGGAGAGTGGGGCGTGGGGGGTGGGGGCAGGGAAAAGGGAGGCGGGGAGGAGGCAGAAATTTTTAATAAAAAAATTAAAATAAAATAAAATGTACAAAGCAAAAAAAAAGAATATATATGAGACTCTCCTATCCTCTTCAACCCTTTGATACTACAAGGATGTATCATGAGAGTAAGGTTTTGTTTCTTTGTTTGTAACAAAATATCACTAGATACCCCAGTCTGGCTTTCCACTTACAGTCCAGCCTCATGCCCCCCACTCTTGCCTCTGAATGCAGGATCTCTGTGTGCCCTGATCATGTTGGCTCTGGAGCCAGGGTGTTTTGTGTGTTCTGAGCATGCTATTTGTCTCAACTACTCTGAGAACCACAGATGTCTCAAATGTCTGAGAACTACAGCTTATACACTGAGGAAAGATAACAGCTTCATACAAAGTTATCCTGGTACCCCTGTCTCCTGCATGTGTTACTAAAGCTATTTTCTATTCAGTCAATGTTCATCCATTCATTCTTAGATAGCTAAAGCCAGGAATGTAAGCAAAGTTAATCCACCCTTCTCAGACTTTCAAACTTACTAAGGTTTAGCACAAGTGGTTTTTAAATGCAACAGATTGGAGTTTATCTTGGAAGGATGCTTCCATCTGTGAAAACTGTCACTGGAAAAGAGAAGAACACTTTAAAATAAAACCGCCAGCTGTATTGATAATCTTGCAGTGATAGGAAGGCCTGAATATGGTGGGACTATTTGTTAAATTAGTTATACCATACGACAGGAGAGCAGGCTTGACGAGCTTTGTGGTTCCCGATAATGACTTTGAAAATCATTAAATTGCAGAGGAATGGCACTAATGTAGTTTCAAGCTTTAATTTTAAAGTAAAAACAAAAAATATTAAAGTTATAATCATCTTAAAATTAACTAAAAGGCAAGTGTTGTGCTGAAGAATGTGCCATTAAAATGCTCTGGTACAAACTGAGGCTTTAGACCTGAAAAAAATAAAAAAGACACTGGTGAACTTTGTTGTTGATTTGAAAACAACCATCAGTTTTCTCTCAAAATTTTGATCGTGGAAGGAGTTCAGGCATCCTGAGCTCTCCAGAATACACATTATATATAAAACCAACAACTAAACCAAACAAAAAACTAGTAACAGTAACAAAAAACATCAAAATAATAAAGTTCCCATGGTGTATACAAAGATAAAAAATGACTGGACCTAAAGAGAATAAATTTTCTTACATTTTTGCTAACATAGCCCTATACATTTTTCTCTACATGAGGAAACAAACAATAAAAAGCTATAACAACTGATAGAATACCATGAAGAAAGGGTTGAAGTGGTGGTTTATCTTCTAGTGAAAGTCTTCCTGGGTGTCTATGAAGTACCTTTTCCATTTAAATTTTCTAGCCTTTACTTTTAAAAGGTTTAAGAGGCAAATCTCTTGTGTAGAAAGAGGACTTTAGAGCCATCTCACGTGTTGGAGAGACAGAATTGATATTGATCCTGCGCCTTTATGGGAAGAGTTGAGAAGCTGTCCCCTTCTTGAAAGGATCCTGAGTGGCTCTGCTGGCTGTACTCAGAACAACAAACACTGAAGGGATCTGGGCATCTTGAGAGTTTCCCAAGAAGGTAACTTGCAAGGTGCTTCATGTTTCAGTTTTTACACTACCCACTTGGCTTGTTTTTCAAGACAGGATTTTTCTGTGTAGCTCTAGTTGTCCAGAACTCTCCTTCTATCAAGACCAGGCTGACCTTGAACTCAGAGTTCCACCTGCCTCTGCCTTTGGAGTTTTGAGATTAAAGTTATGTAGCACCACCGCTCTGCTAATGCACCACCCATTTGAAAACCATCTTTCTGGTTCTCGGATACACAGCAATGTATCTAGGCTTTTTTTCTAGGCTGGTTCTGTGATCCCTCTGACACATCCTCTTTCCCAATTTCCTTTCTGAGAATTTCCATGCGATCTGTAATCTTATTATTTAATCTTTTAACACTTGAATCCTTCCATTAAAAATCTTCAATTAACCTGAACGTGGTGTCGCACACCTTTAATTTCAGCATGCAGGAGGCCGAGGCAGGTAGATCTCTGTGAGTTCAAAGGCATAATGGTCTACATATGGAGTTCTAGGACAGCCAGGCTATATAGAGAGACCATGTATCAAAAAACAACAACAACAACAACATAAAACTCATTCATTTAAAAGCTTAAATAAAAAATCTAAATCTGGAGGTTGGCAGTCAGGATTCGCTGTAATCTGGAACAAGCACAGTTTTCAAGTGAGTCTTCTGGATGTCTTTTCCTACATCAAGTACACTAGCCAACTGCACATCATCACTCCAGTGCCTACTCTGAACTTTCTCGAATGTTTACCCACAGTAATTTCCAATACTTTGGTTGTAATTCTCTCCTACCAAGAGCTATCATGTTAATATATTCTAAATACAGATGTCTTATAATGGTCTCCACCTGCTTTGTTTCTTTTCACTTTTTTTGGTATGTTCTTTTAAGCGCTGAGTTTTATGATTTCCATAAAAGTCTATTTATTTCCCTTTTCCTCTGTATGCTGTGGTTGAACTTTCATGAAAGAGAAACAGTTGCCTATTCTAGTTTAATGAAATTTTCTGACGAAAAGACCATTACCAAAGAAGCTATGCTCCAAATAATCTAGTGGAATTCAAACACAGTGAACGTAGGGGCTGGTGTATTCTACATTTCCAATGAGGTATGTGTGCGTGTGTGCATGCATATGTGAGTGTGTATGTGTGTGTGAAAACAAAAGACTGTGTTCTAACTAAATTGCACCGAGATGATTTTTTTTATTGCCATGGGTTGTACACTTTAGAGTTAATTCTGTCTTAATTGCTCAAGTGATAGTTGATATTGGTCAGCCAGTTGCTTGATTTTTATTCCTTGAGTTCCTTAGTTATGATCTGAATTTAAAACCATATTAATACTATCTGTTTAAAAAGCATATATTGGTTAATCTTTCTCATGTATCTGACAGAGCTGTTCTTGGGAGACATGAAATTAAGCAAATATATTTAACCTTCATGAATACTGTTAAAACCATAGGTTGTTTTTTTTTGCTTTTTTTAGTTCTAATTTATAAATTTTTTCTTTTATAACACAGTGACCTATTAATTATGGTGATGATTTTAGTTATTTTGCCCATTTTTTCTTCTCCTTTCTTGAATTGCTATCAACATTATTTTACTCGTTCTGTTCTCTTCAACTTACATGTTTTACTTACCACTTTTACTTAATGACCAGGTATTTATTTTTTATGTTAATACTCTAGAATGTTCTTAATTGAGTTCTGGACATTTCCCACAGTGAGCTATTAGTGAAGATCAGAAGAAATCAAGGATCGCCATAGTGGTAGGGAAATACTGAAGTGACTAAACAGGAAGCCTGTGACATTACTACAAGGGCAGTGACCTGGATCTGCACATAGCTCCCTTATCCACTTATCTGTGTATGTGTGTGTATATGTATACATGCATATCTGCAAGAATATCACATTTATTATAACCATAAAACCCAATACTGATTTTGTTTTAATGAAAATATCCACTTTATTTGAATTTCCTTGATTTTCTAATGTTCTCTATTTTTTTTCAGGACTCGCTTCAAGACACTGTATTTTGTTTATGTGATATGTCTCCTTAGGCTCTTCTTGACTGTCTTTACACAGATTGGTTTACACAAATCTTTTTAAGAAACATTTTTATACATATTAGGTCATAATTCAGGTTATCTCATTTTTGAACAAATCATGTTACAAAGTTATTGACAGTAAGACAAACCCTAAGCTATTTTATAGATATCAGATATGAGGGAATGAACTGATTGAGGTCTAGAGCAGGAGTCCCTCCCTGTATTAAGTGCCTATCTGGATCTGCTTAAAGCATGCAGTTGACGAACATCAGTCAACAGACTGTGTAGAAGAAGGAGAAGAGTTCTGATTGTTTTTTATTTAGCCATATGGAAACTTACCGAATATAACTTTTTGTTATTGCTATAGTCCAATGGCTCGCTCTATCTATCTATCTATCTATCTATCTATCTATCTATCTATCTATCTATCTATCTACTTTGTCTAGCAGTGCTCCACAGTTCCTTCATTAAAAACATAAAGAAGAATTTAAAGAAAGATATAAAAATATACTATAATATGTTGTAAACAATGGTCTTTTAAATGCTAAATTTCCGAAATTGATCAACTACTCTTTTATTAATACACAAGTATAAAGCTCCCATGCGGATGGTGTTCTTCTTATGATGGGGACAGATTCCTGATGACAAACAATTTCACAGCATATCTATCTCATTTTCTTCTTGATATCTTGAGCCCTAATGCTGTTACTTACCAGAAGAAATAAAATGCCACAATTGGGCATCTCAGGTATGCTATGCCTTAATACAAGCTCTGGTTTTGTTTTATCTCTACAGAACTACTATGGCGCAGCGAAGATGATTTTTTCTGACAATCCTCTTGGTCTTACTTGTGGAATGGTTTGTCCAACCTCTGACCTCTGTGTGGGAGGATGCAACTTGCATGCTGCAGAAGAGGGACCCATTAATATTGGTGGGCTGCAGCAGTTTGCTACCGAGGTATGTAACAGCTACACTTGCAGTATTTTTTCCTACTACTACAAAGCCAGAAGTTTATAAAATAATTGAAGTCCTTGGTTTGTGATGATACTCAACTTGTTTGTGTGTGTGTTACAAATGTGTTGTTTGAAATCAGAATCTTTATACAAAACTTGGCTATAAAAATGAAAGTTTATAAAACCATATGTCAAATTAGTTGTAATCCCAGCAGGTTATTAAAATAACTTAAACCAAAAATATCTAAATTGGATGATCTAGAAATAGAATTTGTTCATTAACTTCACATTGAAGTGTAGCGTGGAGACCCTATTAGGAAAAAAGGCTATATTCCTTAACTGATAATTTCCCCTGGAACTCGCTTTGATCTTTATGCCTAGAAATATATTTCAGCAGTACTTCATACTATTCTTTGAGTGATAGAGGTTAGGGAATTTTCAAAAAACCCTGAAATGGAATAATATTCTTTAACAACATTAAGAAGATAATTAGATTATGTGAGCTTATAGATTGAAAGCTACTCGGTTATTTGCACGGAAAAATGTTTAATGAAATGAAAGGTGGCTTTTTGTCATTTGTCACATAAACTTTGGTCCTGGCATTTTCTTTTATAAATCCTTTGTAAATGACTGATTCTCTGGGACATCTTTCTGCTCTCTGGGGTCTCCTGTTTGAAGTGAACTAGCAAGTCAATTCTCATGTATCATTCAAATGATCAGCTTATTGGGAGGTTCCAGTAAGATTTTATAATCTTGAGGGACTAGTTGGCTAGAAGACCAAATTAAATGTCTGTCTATGTCGGACTTTTAGTTAATGACTTAGCTCTCTGGTTGTGTCAACTTAAACACAATGTGCTCTTTCCCTTTAGAGCCTTCCCCATAATATCCCTCAAGCTTAAGTCACTCTTTGCCTTTAGTAATAAATCAGTGTTATTCCTTTCCTGCTTTCTGGCAGGTTAATTCTGAGGAAAGACCCCTGGGAATAAGAAAATGGAAACAATTTGAGGTTGTGAGTTGATGCAATAAATTCTTGGATTTAATTTCTTTTCTTACCAAATTAAAAACTGCCATTAGGCTTACCTGACCACTGCAAGGAATAATCTCTACAACCTGGGAAAATCCGTAGTTGATGGAGGAGATTCACTTGGATTCCTCTCCATATTTCTTGGGGGAGCCTATTGCTTTATCATTAAGCCAGGATGAGCTTACTCAGAATGCATCACAGCAAATGAAGACTCATACAGTATGTACATGAACTGAACTGACGTGCCTAAACAAAATGATTTGTTCGCAGTAGTTTTTCAGGGATTTGGACATGAATGGGACAAGCTTATAGAGGCAGAAAGAGGTAGACAAAAAACAAGGAGGGGGAGAATGGAGAACTAAAGAGAAGGCAACGGAAGAAGGGAAAAAGAGGAAGGAAGGAAACGAAGGCGAGGGAGGGAGATAAAGAGAGAAAGACAGAGAGAAAGTAGCCAGAGAGGAAGACAACCACACACAGAGGAGAGAGATCAAGACAGAGATAGAGAGAGACACACATAGAGAGAGATGGAGGAATGGAAAGAAGAAGGGACAGAGAAGAGAAAATATGAATGAATATGTGAATGACTTTTCTACTCTTACTGAGTTTTAATAAACTCCTACTTCATAGAGTATTTATTGGTAAGGACTTTCACATTGTCCTCCTTGCTATACAGAAGTCGTCAGAAATTCATTGAGAATCAAGTGCACACACATGTGGGTTATGTAAGCCCTACCTGATAAAGAATTGAGTACAAACAAGGAGTGTCTATAAATTCATCCTAAGTGAATAAAGAAACTGTAAAATGGATGTGGCATTCTATTTTATTTCCTTAAAACTGCGTTTCATAACTAGGCAGTGGTGGCACACGCCTTTAATCCCAGCACTCAGGAGGCAGACACAGGCGAACTTCTGTGAGTTCGAGGCCAGCCTGGGCTACAGAGAGAGCACCAAGACAGGCCTTAAAGCTCCACAGAAAACAAAACAAAAATGAAAAGCAAAAGCAAAAAAAAACCCCTGTGTTTCATAATCAAAAAAGATAAAAGACTGTAATGGAAACTGCATATAAGGGCGCCCCGTTCATTTTTTTACATTGGCCAGGTTTATAAAGTCCCATATTTATTATGTTAAAATGGGGTTTACTTAAATGTTCTGGGTATTATTACACTGTGTGAAAATAGATTGCTGTGTTGATTTAATAAAGGGCTGAAGAGTCAATAGCTAGGCAGGAGGTGTAGGTGGAGAGAGAAAGGAAAGGAATAGGAGGAGGAGTCAAGAAGCAGAAGATGCAAGGAGAAACAAGGAGGAAACAAGAGGTGGAAGACAAGAGAAGTAACACCACATAATAGAAAGTAGATTAATATGGACAAGTTAATTTAAGTATAAGAGCAAGTTAAGAACAAGCTTAAGTTACAAGGTGAACTTTTTTTATTTAATTTTACTTTTTTAAAAAAAAACTTTTTTTTTTAAATTTTACATGCCAAATCCATTTTACATTCTCTCCCCTTCTTCTTCTCTTTCCATCTCCCCCACAACCCTCATCACCTCCCACCCCCCCATCCAACCTTAGAGAGTGTAAGTCTTTCCACGGGAAGACAAAAAGTCTAGCACATTGCTTTGAGGCAGGACCAAGGCCCTCCTCCCATATCTAGGCTGAGTAAGGTATCCCTCCAGAGAGAATGGGTGCCAAAAAGCAATAGAGATAAATCCTAGTCTCACTGCCCCAGCCATACAATTGTCACCCGCATTCAGAGGGCCTAGTTTGGCCTCAGGCTGGTTTGCTCACTGTCAAGCCAGAGACGGGAGGCTCCCATTAGCTCAGGTAAACTGTTTCAGTGGGTATCCCCATCCTGGTCTTGACCTCTCTGTTTGCAATCTCACTCCTCCCACTCTTGTACTGGATTTGGGTAGCTTGGGCTGAACCTTCTTAAGTATTAAGAAGTCTCCATGACATTATTTGGGACTGATAAAACAGAGAAAGACTCGTTGCATGTAAATATAGCAACCTTTTGAGTTGTTAAAAAGTTGCAGAAAACATCAATTCTGTAACTACTTGCTAAAAATATGGGAAGGGCAAAAATACTCTTTTTTTCCAGTGACTAAACTATCAACATGAAATTTAACTCAAAGTGAATCATGATGTAAATGATTTTATGTTTTGATTGATAAAAAATGATTGATTTTGACCTTTTAAGAAATACAAATCAATATTTCTCTACCAAATTAAGCAAAGGTTAGGAAAACAAACTAAACGGAAAAATAACATTTTTCAGAATTGTTTTTCCTGTAACTTGTAAATGATTTTTTACAAATATCAACTCTCTAGTCTTCTTCCGTCGTTGACAGAATCTATCTGTTCTGCCTCTTCATTCACACCTAGGTGTATAATTTGGAAAATGGGTAAATCACACCTTAGCCAAGTCCTCAGGAGGAACCGGAAGCCAGCTTCTAATATATGGTCTTTTGTTATAATTTCTCTTCAACTCTTTGTTCTTTCTACGTCTGCAGTGTGATGACTTGACCCTAGTCCAGAGACCTCTGTGCATCTCTGTGAGGAGAAAGCTACATGTATAGGAGGAGTTCTTATTCTGTCTGGAGAAGGCAGATGGCCTCGTAATCATACCAGAATTCTTTAACAATATAGGCTCTATAAAACCTCTTGGCAGTATTGGTTTGGTGTGGATATAATCAAGTTCAGGGCAATTTATAAATTTATGTGCATAAGCAAAGTTTAATGATGAACTGAATAGATAATGTGTCTATTATAGAATGGCAACCATAAATTGTACAAACTCTAGGTCTATAGAGACATGATAGAACTTCAGGAAGCAATGACTACCAAGAGTTGCTATTTCAGGGTGAACTGACAGGAAGCTATACATTTTACTAGGATTCTGAGGATAAAGTAGGTAGGTAGACATGTTTGTGGAAAAAAATCGATGGAGAAAGTCCAGACACTGTGCAGTATATTCATTCAAAATGTTGGTGACTAACAAGCCATGCCATATAATTGTTTTGGAATCGTGGACATGACACTATAAAGGGCCAAAGTGATTAAAATAACAGTTAATATTAAATAAATTAAATAAATTCACTGATGTAGTTTTGGGTTGGGAAGAATAATCCCTGAAATCATGTCAAAATTCATGTTATCTCCCTTCTATACAAAAGACGCCATGAAAATATTCAACTTCCACAACTATAAGCCTGTCTAGGAAAGCTAGAACTTTATATTCTTTCCAGTATTTTTCAGTCTCTCCTTTATCCTAGAGAACATTTCTAGTTGATTTATGCTAATAACAGGCTTAATGTTAATCCGGGTTTTCTGGATCTGAAGTCGAGTAGCACCTACAGAACTTGGTGAGTTAGGACATCGGTCTCACATGTCCCAGTAATCATACCTTACAACTCTAGTTCTGCTAGATAGGTTGCTATCACATTAATATTAAAATAGATATAATAAGACCAATAAACACATTCAACTCATTTTCTTTTCTGGTGCTCTATTGACCATGTAAATATCATTCTTCAGCCAGGGAAAAGCGAGGCTTTGTGGAGTTTCAACACATACACACACACACACACACACACACACACACACACACACACACACACACACACAATTAAAGAAATGAATGAAAATTGAGTATCTTATCTTAAAAATTACACAATTTTTAAATAAAATTCCAATGTACAAACTTGGTATGGGCCTTATGTAATGAGGGGTGCCAAACCTCTGGTTTGTCTTATTGTTTTATTTTAATTTGAAAGCCTGATGTCTGATTTTGTGATAGCCAATTAAATTAATGACCAAGTTTAGCACATTGATGATATAGTTTGGCAAACTAAGGAATAAAACAGACTAGTTCATGGATTTAATTTAAAACTAAGTGATCAGAGATAATTTAACCAATGCTTATGACCAATACCTTGTTCAGATAATCTACAAATAGTGGGTTAAAGAATAGTGGTTAGATTAATAAGATCACACATATGCTTTGCTATTTCAGACTTTCATTATTTAAATCAAATCCTGCTATTCTATACCTGTTTAAAATATTATGATTAATAACTGTGAACTCTTCTAATATCAACACACACACACACACACACACACTTACACACACAGTGAATTATTTCTAGGAAAAATAATACGGAGGTGAACATAGTATATAGTAATGCAATCAATAAAGTTGACTCTAGGGAAACGGAGCTTTCTGGAATCTAAATACAGTAATATCTGTTAGGAATCCCCTTGTATTTTTTCCTTTCTTTTTAATATAATACCTCTAGAATGGACTAATATCATGATAGATACCACTACACATATAACATTTTTCACGCAAATCCTTTGGGATCTTGTAAAAATTCTTCATTGTCTACACGATGACTTATGGCAAAGCTCTAGGAATGAATAAGGCTACCTAAGCTGCAATACAATATTCAGTTTGTTATAAAGTGGTATGTTAGAGTACAGAGCTTCAAAACATGACATAGGGTCGTATGACCTGGGGTCTATTGACATTACCACAGGCAAGAATTGCATGATTTAAAGTATTTGCTTTTTTCTGAATTTTAACTACTTAAAAGAAGACAGTTTCCATAGATACATTAGATGAACATTTATATTGTGTAAAACAAAGATATGATGTCAACATGAATTGTTTCCTTCATACACATTATGAATTAAATTCAGACCATTCATTTTACACTGAAGGATAACAACAAAATTAATGAATATTATATATATATATATATATATATATATATATATTACACACACATATAACAGAAGCTAAAAAGCTAAAAAGGATGAGAATGTAACTTGGAAACAAAAATGGTATAGAAGCATTCAGCTTTAAGACTGATCTTGGTTTACTCTGTACTAATCTTAGCATAAACACCCAGAGATGCTGAAGCAGATCCTAACATTGGTCTAAGTAACAAGAGCATCAGACATGGTAGAAAACTGGACTCACTTACCCCTGTTAGAAAGTTTTAAGAATTGACCAGGCATGTGGGCACTTGTTTGTAATCCCAGCACTTTGGAGGATTCTTCTGAGTTTGAGCCTAGCATGGGAAACAAAGCAACTCTCCATTTTAAAAGATCAACAAATTAAATGAGTTCTAAAAACAAGAACTTAGGATAATGTTTAGCTAGGATATAAAACTGGCTACTTATAAAACTGGCCAAAGAAGCACAAAGGCCCATATAGCCTGAGTGATGGGCATGCACTTGTCAGCACAGGAGTTCACTTCTGCAGTGCCATGAAAAGAGTATTTGTCCAGCACAGCATTTTGAAGGTATTTGACATTCATCATTGTGAAAGACTACCAAGGATCTTTTTTAAAGTGATAGAAATAAATTGAATGAAAGACAAAGAACCAGCAAAACAGTGATGAATGTAAAGGTTGACCATAATATAGTGAATAGCTCATTTTGATGTGCTAAAATTAGCATTGATGTACAGATTAATCTAATATATAAAAATTACTGAGAAAAGACAAAGATAAAACAATTTTATTAAAGATATACCACTCATAAATGTATATAAATATAACAGAATAGCCTTATGCAAAGTTAATAAGGATAATTTGAATAAAAATTTTAATTTGATTTCAGAAGTCTAGTCATATAATGTGATACCTATCTGTTACTCAGTGCTGATGAAACAGATACTGAAGGAACATGAGTTTGAAGTCAACTTGAGTTGACACTGACACCCCATTTTTACAGGAAAATTTTATGCTAATGATAAGTGTTTTGAACAGAAATGATATAGATTGATAGATAGATAGAGTAGATAAATACTCTTTATCTTGTGCATATAGAAAAAGAAAAATGCCAGGTATGAGGAATAATATAAAACTATACAAAATAAGAAACCAGAACATACAATCAGATATTATGAAGATCCATAAGCAATAAGTCTTTGAAAATAGCTCAATGCAGAATTCTCTGCTATATCATTTACAAGTCCATTTCTATATAGACACCTTCCAATTACTGGCTTTTTTTTTTATCTTATTCTTGGTAATAAAGAACATTGCCCATGTCATTAACCATTATTATTTTTCACAAAAATTATACATTCAAAATAATCCTGAAATATAAATAGAATAGAGAAACATCTTTACAGTCCATCATCTTATTGCACTCAGTTTTTTGTTTTTATCATCTTGTCGTCTTGTTCCTGACAAACAGTAACACTCACTGCATGGGTTCTGGCATCTTAAGTCAAACTCTAGTAACTTATGTCCAAGAATCCATGTGTGGATTCTAAGAATATCATGATGTACAAAATAGAAAGAAAGTAAAGATGACAAATGCAATCAAGTAATGATAGAGAAGGACAGAGTACTGCTGGAATAACTGTGGCAATGCTCTAGCATAGAGAGGAAGTATATTGGATGAAATGAAATTTTAGCTAGGCTCCAAAAGGGATTCATCCAGATCAACAAAGTCAGAAATATGGAGGCTGGAGAGATGGCACAGCGGTTTAGAGAGTGCATTGCTTTTGCAGAGTTTCTGAGTTCCTTTTCCAGCATATAAATCATTGGTAACTCCAAGTCCAGGTGACCTGAATTCCATGGGTATCCACATTCATTCATGCATATACCTACCTTTTCTCTCCGTGTACACAATGAAAAATAAAATAAATATTGTTACAAAAAAATTTTGAGGACTCTCAAACCATAAACAAACCTTAATGCATCGAACATTGTTCAGTCAATATTGTTTTGGGTGAGCAGTTTGAAATACATTTCTTGGAATAAACACTTTGTGATTTCTGGCCTTTTACCTATCTGGAAAGAACCATTGGTTAATCACTTCAGAATGCTTTTAGGATCATTAGGAAATTTTCTCTATTACATTACTTCAAACAGGAGATAGAGTGTCCTAATTTAAAAATGGGAAGAGTGACAGGCGACAAGAATTCATAGGACTTACTCCCTCTATATTGGGGAGAAAAATTATAATTTTCTAGTCATTTTATACTACTCTATAAATTATATCACACTATAAATGAAAAAGAAAAGACTATCTCAGTGTTAAATTACTAATTCTAATTTAAGGGTAACTCATTTTGGTCTGTTCACTTTGAAAGGCTATGGAATGAAAATACACATGGGTGTTCCATAGCTGTAACTGATCCTCAGATATCTTATTTGATCATACTAAACAAACAATAGCAGTGGTAGACCAAGGGAAATCCTAACAATTAAGTAGTCTTATAAATTGCAAAACAAAATGGTTGAAAAATAAGCTATAATGGAGATCTGTACTCCACAATCCTCCCCAGAGAATTTGTTTAGCATTACACTACAGAATAAAAATATAATTCCTAGAATTATCAAAGAGGTGATGTTTCAAATCAGTGCTTATCTAAAAGAAACAATAAGAATAACGCATGTTACTTTTCCTTTTGGTGGTTTTTAATTAGTAGGATGGCAGTGTGGTTACAGTTTTACATTTGAATAAAACAAGATAGAATTTTTATTTAAAAAATGGTTGTCAAACAAAGGTGTCTGGACATAGGATTGCCCTTTGCAAATCGTAATTCCTCATTCATTTTGGGCTTAACTGTGAGATAGGAAGCTCTGATGATTTGGGGATTATTACAAAGTAGAACATTCAGATAACCCTGCTGTTGCCAGTGACTTTTTTGACATAGCATCAAAGGTACCCTCTGAGAAAGAAAAAAAATGAGAATCTGAACTTCATCACCATCGGAAATGTTTGCTTGACAAGAACTTGAAAATGTAAAGACATAGTACAATTCAGTGGACACATTTGATAAAATGCTGTTGATCCAAAAATATACCGTCAATGCTGAAAACTCACAATATGAATGTAAACTGGCCCAAAGTCCTTGTCACAGACCTCCTTAAGAGGGATACAGTGCTGGCAAAGAGAAAGGAGATGATACTCTCATCATATAACACTGGGTAAATGAAGGCGAATCAACCCGACACCAGCACATTTGTTGACCTGGTATCTCAGTCTGTTCAGTGCTGTCTGTCAGCCTGCAAACAACAGGCTTTCCAGTGTTACGTCCTGAAAAATTTTAGATCAAGGTGTTTGGTTGGTTTCTGATGGGAGCGTATTTTTCTTAGATGATGTCTTTGCTTTGTGTCCCCCTCTGTGGAAGGTGCTTTTATCTTGTTTTATTTTTATTTATTTATTTTATTTCTTTTTTTTATTGAAAAAAAATTTCCGCCTCCTCCCAGCCTTCCATTTCCCTCCCCCTCCTCCCACTCTTCTCCCCCTCCCCTCACTCCTCTTCCCCCTCCCTCTCCATTCTGAAGAGCAGTCAGGGTTCCCCAAACTGGCTAGGCTCCCACAAAGCCAGAACATGAAGTAGGATCAAAACCCAGTGCCACTAACTCAGCAGGGTGCCAATAACCTTCTCCTTCTAGAACCCTCATGCCTAATCACATCTCCGATCTCTACTTTCTGCCACTGCAAGCTAGATTCCAACATCTTATCTGCAGTGGCACATTTAAATTATATAATACCAAAAGGCACAATACAGAATCTGACACTACCTGTTGCTGACTGAATGTCGAGCAACACCAACACTCATTCATTCCCATATAAAGGAAATTAGTAGTTTCTTACAGACTCATGCAACACCTATTGTTTTAATGAATTTGACTTGGAATAATTACTCTGGGTAGCCCGTTCGATGTTAGCCAATTGGAATTTAAATATTCTCTATCTCAGAATGTGACCATTATTTGTGGTGTGACCAATCTTTTTATGAGAGTGTTATATGCACTAGAGTAATTCATTTAATCTTGATAGTACTCCTATGTGATACTCTTGGCTCCATTTGAAGTTAAATAGATAGAATGAAATATTTTAAAGGACTTCATCTATACCCTGTACCAAGAGAATGGTGCAAATAGAGATTTGACTTAAGCAGTCAGATTGTAGAACCAAATTATTTATATCACCATTTGTGCTGAAGTGAGAAAAGCTACTTTAGTATAAATTTACAAAGAATAAAATGAAACAAAGCAGGACAGAAGAGACAGGGATGTTATTTGTAAATAAATATACTGAGCCTGGACATGTATTGAGTGTCATCTGAACACTCAGGCTATACAGATCAGGGACTGACCATTTACATATTCATTCATTCACTTATGAGGAGTAAACTCTTGTTTTCCTGCTGACATGCTGAGCCTCCTGTCTTGTGATAAATTCTAATCGGGAATCCCCAAAACATATTTTGATTCAATGTTTATACTTTATAGTTTTAAAAAGAATATTTAAAGTTTTATTCTTAAATATTAAAATAAAATATCCTTGGGCTTAAATTTATACATATTAAATACTATTAAGAAACTCCTACTCTATTTGCATGACATTAGCCAGAAACTATGGGGGACATACTTAATGTCTTAGAGTTAAACTGTTTTTTTTTTCCACTTATAAATGAATGCAGCCAGAAAGATATCACATGAACCCTGCTGTATTTGCTTGCCACATACTAGCTTCACATAATAAACTTTTGGGCAAAATGCTTCCTTAAATAATCAAATACACTATTCTACTGTCAGCAAAGTCACTAATAAACAATTATTTGAAAATAATTTATATTTTATTCAAGTCTGTTAAGATGTAATGTTAATTTATAAAGGCCACATATTAACACAACAAAGTACATTTTGTAATTATTAATTCCTAAAGCTAAGAATACTCAGCTGACTGTGAAACAAATATGCATCTATTTAATCCCTACATGAAATAAATATATTCATCCACCATCAATTTTCAATGTGTATTTTAAATGTTTTTATGGAAATTATGTAAAAATGTTAATTTAAGAAAATATAATAAATTTCAACTACATTTTTATTAATGCTCCATAAAATCATGAATTATAGACAATTTCTTGTTAATGTTCCCTAGAAAGAGATAAAATTAAAAGATAAATATTGACTCAAACAATAGGTAAATGTCTTGAGAGACGGCTTAGTGGTTCTGAGCACTGACTTCTCTTCCAGAGGACTTGGGTTCAGTTCCCAGCACCCACATGACAACTTACAACCTTCAGTAACACCAATTCCAGGGAATCTTTTTACTCTTCTCCCCTTCCTAGTCTTCTGAACACACACATACTTAAGCACTTTCAGGCACCTACACATCCTCATAAAATTATGTGTCCAAAACAAAACCTCGTTCAGAGAGTCAGCAGATGGCTGAGGATACATATACTTGTTATGGATGATGCTGTCCTGGGTTGCGTCCCTGAGATCGGCATGATGGAAAGATAGAGCCAAATGCAAAGACAGAAAGAAGAAAGAAAATCTGTGCTGTTTAGACAGTCCACCAAAGCACTGGAAAGTGCATTTATAATTTTCAAAGTTATAAATTATTGCCAATAGTAAGAAATAATTTTGCAACATTTGAAAAATTCGTTAGTAAAAAGAAACACTCTTCTGTGACTGGTTAGATGTCTCAGCCAGTGAGAGTGTTGTGGTCAAGCCTGGTGACCTGAGTTTGATCCCCAAGTCCTACTGAGCAGATTACTGAATTCCAAAAGTTCTCTGACCTTCACGTGAGGTGCTCCATGGTACATGCATACCTTACCCTGAAATAGACACTCAACCAAAATATATCACCAAATGTTTTAACTTAAAAATATACTCTTATGTATAGGAGATGAAGAGATGACATCAAAGTTATGTCTGTCCTTAATAATTTTGTGTTTTAAGAAAGGAAACAGGCATTACCGGCACAATGTTTGAAGGATTTTAATTCAAATGGCAAAACACTATGAGGACCATTTGGCTCATACCAAGAAAGAGAGCTTTCTCGTCTTTGTTGCTAATGGTCTTTTTTATTTTTTATGTGGAAGAGTCTGAAAATGACTCATATTTTGAGTGGTAGAATTTAGTCTTAGTGGCTGGTATAAAGGGGTCAGGTGGACACAAAAGTAGCATGCCTCAGTCACCAGAATATCTTTCTTTATATTGATCATTGACTGGGTTTTCTCAAGAAAGAAAACAGCTTTTCATTTTCTGTTATTTTTTTGTATTAAACATAGACAACCTGTTAGGCAATCTATTAAATATTATGATGTGCCTATGGCATGAATGTTTTCCAATGTCACATCTACTTCTCATAGTAGTCAGATTTCGGGGAGAGAATGGTGAGAAGATGCATGATAAATTACATATCCTCCCTCCCTCCCTCCCTCCTTCCCTCCCCCCTCTCTTTCTGTGTGTGTGTCATACACACACGGTGAGTATTTTGTCTATTTGTAAAGTTCATTTACTATATTATAAACTATTAGTAAGTGCCTACAGATTCAGAATGACCAAAAATTGTTACTATGAAATAGTATTTAACTTTAATGTACCTTTATTTAGCACCTGATAAGTCTGACAATGGTATGCTTACAGCTTTCTCCTAGCTTCCAACTGTTAGCAGATCCCTTGCAGTCACTTATGTTTACTGTGTGGATCATTGCAAGCTTGCATGTTTAAACTGTGTTTTGTTTATTGTATTCAGCCCTTCAATGTGATAATTCATGCTAGTTACACTTTTTATATAACAATTTGTTTTTTTATTCCCCTTTATTTCTCTCCTACCCGTCTGCACTGATTTTTATTGTTTCTCACCTTTATTTCTTTGAAGAATAATTGTTTTAAATACCAAACCTCATCACTACTTAACTACGTTTTCTTTTGCTGTGGTTTAGTGGCTACTACAGGGGTAGAAAATATACTTTGACCTAAGTGTAGTGTTTATATTAAGCATGTGTATAATCGTTGGATCTGAACTATGAAAAGTATTTAATTTCTCTGACTGTGTTACATCACACAAATCCCACAGGACAGACATCATTACCTTCTACAACCAATTTTAAGTTGCCTTCACCCACATATTTAAAAATTTTTATGTAATATTAATTTTTGAGGTATATTTTATAGGCTGTGTTGTGGTAATCTCATACATGAGTACAAGCTACTTTTATAAAGTCTATCTCTAACCCCACCACCACTGCCCTGCTCTCTCCTTTTAAATCCATGTTCTTTCTTTCTCAATTTATTAAAGTATTTTAATACTTTAATACATATGGGTTTTTTTGTGTGTAAATCCTTCCAATTTCAATTAGTGTTCCTATAGGTGCATATGCTTATATTTATAGCCATTATCACTTGGGCTAGGACAATCTATTACTTATCCCTGAAGAAACCTAAATCTCCCTCCCAGAACCTCTTAAACCATTTTTATTGACTAAAAAACTCTCAGTAGTTATTTTTCTTTCACTTAATATTCAAAGCAACTTTATCACCCAAGATGATTTTAGATGATTGGAATTTTTCAATGTTCGGAAATATTTTAGCCTCACCTGACTTTTATCATCCCTTTTAGGGGAAAGAGGCTCACATTGTTGCTTACTGACATTTTTCTTTATTATTTGGTGATTTTAAACCTTGTTTTTCATTACTTCACTTTTCAAAAATTTGACTGATGCTAAGAAGCAAGTTTTGGTTGGCATTTTCTTGTTTGATGCTGTATAAATTTCTGCACATATTTTTTTCAGTCTGGGGACTCCATAACTTGTCCTTTAGTTATTAATTTTTTTCTCATATTCTATTATCTTTGCTTTTAGGAATTTAACTATGCACTGATTGTATCTCTTCATTCATTGTTTTTTGTCTCTTGTCTTTTTCTGTATTTACCTCCCTATTTCTTTCCCATGCCTCCACCACAGCAGGTTTTTTTTTATGTTTCATTTTTGATTTGCCCCATCTCTCTGGTGATTAATAGATTTAATGATTTATTTATTTATACAGTCTTCTATTAGATGTATAAAATTTAAAATCATCCATTTTTCTCTTCCAAAGTCTTCTTTAAGTTTTGACAAAGTTCTGTTTCCTGGGAGTTTTAATTCTTGCTCCTATCCTTGGAGATACAGTGATTGATGTTGTCTGGAGGTGTCTAAATGCTAACTTTACTCATTGGGTTATATATGCATTGCTTTCCATATTTTCTTTTCTCAATGCAGGGTTTATCTGAAGCTTTGGAGTCTTTCCTGAAACTAGCTCGTGTAGACCAGGCTGGCCTCGAAGTCACAGAGATCTGCTTGCCTCTGACCCCTGATTACTGAGATTGAAGGCGTGCACCACCACTGCCCAGCCACTTTCCATATTTTTTATAAGCATTCTAGTTGTACTGATCAAAAGCAAGACATTACATATGAAAATTTGTCATTCTACTGTGTGGCTGACAAATAAAGATGTAAATACAGATTATATGCATTTCAGTATGTGGTTGAGTTGGCCCAGGTGGAATCGTCTCTCTTTGGTTTACTATTTAGAGTACAGGCTTTCATAACTCATCTGCATGCATGTATGGTGATTAGCTATCCTGCAAGTCACCCTCAGCATTGCAGAGGTTCTATTTGGATCCTTTTTATTCTTTCCCATGCCGCTTAGGAGTTAAGCTAACACTGTGCTTTTTCTGCTCTGGATCAATGGGATCCTGAATTCCCGAATATTATTGCTCCTTTTTTATTGTCCTGATTGTGTTGTTGAGTTTCCTGAGTCAGGGCCCTCTTAAAGTTCTTGGTCTTCCTCCTAGTAAGACATTTAGTTTGGAGTAACACATTTAGTTTGGAGACAATGGTTGCTCCCTAGACTATTAACTCAAAGTTGTTGCTTTCTCTCTAAAAGCTTGGCACCTCTGAGCCTTTCTGGTTTGCTTTGGTGAGTCTCCTGTGCTTCTAAAACTAATCTGTCATAATCAGAAGTGATGTAAAGAAATACATTAATAAATCCTGTGTTTGCTATGTGCCAGGTTATTGCTGACTTCTGGTAGCTCGGTAGCAATTTGCTTCCTGAAATATGACCTGTTTTCTAACTCAAGAAAAAAAGCATTCCTCTGATTGACATAGAAAATCAACACATGAACACCTACAGTGTAAGCAATTATGTTAGATGTGTGTGAACTATACTGTGGGGGCTCAAGGGAGAATCATCTAGCATGACCAAGAGGTAGGAGCAGGAAAAGTGAGCAGAATGTCTTCCCAGAGTTCTCCCCATAGTCTCGGAAGGCCTTTCAGAGACTGAGAGAAGTCAGTCCCCGTCATCAGCTCTTTAATAATTACAACGCGGTCATATTTATGTGGACCATGCAATTCTCATTGCGAATTACAGTGCTAATTAGGAGTTGAAACACTAAAAAAAAATGTGTTTGAGGATGTAAAATTTAATTTCAAAATTTAATCATCACAATTGATTTCTCTATAGGTGTTCAAAGCAATGAACATCCCCCAGATCAGAAGCCCATCACTGCCTCCTCCAGAGCATATGCCGGAAGCCTACTCGGCGAAAATTGCCCTTTTTGGTGCCGGGCCTGCGAGTATAAGCTGTGCTTCCTTTTTAGCTCGGTTAGGCTATTCCAACATCACCATATTTGAAAAACAGGACTATGCTGGTGGTTTAAGGTAATGACTACATTGTGAGTGTGTGTGTGTGTGTGTGTGTGTGTGTGTGTGTTTTCAAGTGTCAAAAATATTGAGGCAAATCGATCCCAGGTGTGGGTGGTTTGTAGTCACGGAGACACTCCAGGCTCACAGATGTTTTCTTACGAGTTCTTTTACAAAGACTAAAATACGGATGATGTCTTTCACTTGAAACTTTGAAGTTTCATTGAAGCAAGATTATATATGGATTTTTCTTTCTTTTTCAGAAATTAGAGAAGTTTGGAAAACTTTATGATGGTAGAATCAAAACACAGGAAAGGTTTAATCCCTAAAAATCTTTTGTATCATAGGAACATATCTACCAGGGATGGGCACTAGGCATGAAGAAGCTTGGCTCTGTACAGTACTGACTGGAATATTCATCATTTACAATGCTGCTCTTGTATTTTGAATTTACAATAACTTTAATTTTATATTTATTACCACTTTTTCATTAATGTTCATTTTTACAGTACATTGTATAGTGTTATTTATTCAACCAATATCTTTCCACTGGTTGAGGTTTTGGTATGAGTCTTTATTATTGTTGTGAAGTAGGCTTCAGTCACACAGCCCAATTGTGCCGATGTAGCTATATACATGAATATAGGAACTGGTCACTTTGTATCAATAACTTTCAGACACTGAGGCCAATGTTTATTATGGAGCTTGCTTTACTTAAATAGGCCTTAGAAATATACATGTATTATGTTTAGGCTAACACATTTATTTTAATTCAGAAATAGATATTGCTTAAAATTTCTGGTACAAAAGAAAGATATTGGATGTTAGATTTATTATATTTTTATTATATCAATAAAATTGTTATTATTATTCCCAAGTGACTCATAATAAAACTCATAGATTATAAATTATAGACATTTGGATTATGTATCTATAGTTAACACTTAAGCTTTCTGTAGCTACTTAACTTTTCATTAAGCAATAACTTTATCATCTTCGATAATCAGAAAGCAAGTTTAATATAATTTTTTAGAAGATTATGATGCTTTTTCTATTTCTTGAATCTGTAAAATGAGTATTAAATATGAAATTTCAATATTAATTAGTTGGCACTGTGATAACTCCAGATAATAGAAAAAAATCCAAATTTGGTTTCCTTGTTATAAACAGTGGTATGTGAATTATATGTAAATATTAATCAGATACTTTTTCACACTATTTGATACACTAAATAATACTAGTTGACTCCCTAAACAAAAGTCTCACATAATAGATTAACACAATAGAGAGTATCAAAAGCTTATATCATTCTGATGGTCAAGAAATGATTATTTTTCTCTGTTGGTTATAAATACTGAGGATTTCTCATTGTTTCTCATAAGATTTTTAGGAAATATTTCTCTACATTTTATTTTGTGGTGGAGATGCTGGATACTGTTTTTAGTGCCGTCTCACCCCAGCTTTATTAATTAGAAAAGCATAACGTACTAACAACATGTATAAACAGTGTATGTTCTTTTTTCAATTATACACATCAATGAATATGTGAGTTAATTTTAAAAGTACGAGCATAATTGTTGTGTACCCTGGTAGATGAGGGAAAATCTTTTTGCCCCTTAATTGCATTTTCACAAGAAGCCGAAAATGGAAGCAGCCTTGTCTACGAATTATTACGGGTTGCCAATTTTAGTACATGATTATGGTTCTTAGCATCTCTGTATTTAGTTTTCATTCAAATGTGGAGTAATTCATATAAATTACACTAAATGTTTGTTTTTATGTATCTGAACATTTTTAGTGAGAAAGAATGTCTTGAAACTCATGACTAAACATGTTCTTTTTCCTGTTGTTTAGAGATTATATTTTCTAGCCTTTGCTTTGTGTTTTTCTGATCCCTAAGCACAGCAGCCGGTGTGGAACTACCCTTTGTCTATATTCAGTATTAGAGGTGTTCTGTATCACTGTTAGATTAGGAAGAGCAATGCAGAGCGCTGGGAAGGACCATGTAAAGCGTGTCTGTGAACTTACTTTCTCACTTACAGATGACTCGCAATCTATCAAGGTATCAATCTAAAAGTTCTAATCTGAAAAGATGTTAGATTAGTTTTGTATTGAAGTCTGTATCTTAGCTCCTTCATATTTAGGCAGATTCTTTTATTTCTTAAAAATTAGTATAATCACTTTTTAAAGAAATAACTTTAAATAGCGATTGATCCCTGTTGTACTTAACACAATTGATTCCTTTTCCTTCTGAAGTGGATATGTTAAATTATCAATAATTATGCTTTTATTTAAGCAAGCCTTAAAAAAACACCCTTTTCGTAAAAGAGGTTAATTTGTGACAAAGTTTTTATTTTATTTTATTCAAAAAGAAAACAAACTATATTTTTCCATTTTAAATATCAATTCCAATTCCCATTCCTTTCCCTCCACCCATTCCCTGCACCTACCCTTTCCCACACCACATTCACTCCTCAGAGAGGGTAAGACACATTGCTTTGGGGAAGGTACAAGGCCTTCCCTACTATATCTAGGCTGCACAAGGCAGCCATCCTAAGAGAATGGGTTCCCAAAAAGCCAGTACAAGCAGTAGGGATAAATCCTGGTACCATTGCCAGTGGCCCAGCAGTCTGCCCCAGCCATACAGCTGTTGTCTGGGTATGTTGGTGCACTCTTGTGACCCTAAAAATTGGGAGGCAGGTGTAAGAAGATAAAGATATCAAGATTAGGGTTGCCGGGCGATGGTGGCACACGCCTTTAATCCCAGTCCTCGGGAGGCAGAGGCAGGCGGATCTCTGTGAGTTCGAGACCAGCCTGGTCTACAGAGCTAGTTCCAGGACAGGCTCCAAAGCCACAGAGAAACCCTGTCTCAAAAAACCAAAAAAAAAAAAAAAAAAAAAAGATTAGGGTTAACAGAATAACAAGTTTAAGGTCAACCTAGCCCAAATGAGACCATGTTTGAACATATAAAATTAATGACAAAATAGATTATTGAGTATGTATGCATTTTATTAAAAATAATAATTATGATATTTTATTAGGAGGCATAGTCACGGAAACACTACCCTTAGTTTTAGTTCTTTTAAATGTTTCTGTTTTCTTACATATCTATATGTGTGTATTATTTTATGTCGATTGACAATGTAACTGTTTCTAGGTAAAATAATTATATCAGTAAAATCTATTTTATATCATGCAATACAATACAAATCTAAGGATAAATACTTATTCAATCATGAACTGAACCAATGTTTTGCCAAAACATGAAATGTGTGCTATAAAAAGAATTGAAAATAATTGTTATTGTTATATTCCTTTATACATAAGAAGCATTAGCATAGAAGAAGGGCAATTGTTTTATATTTCTGTCACCCATCTGATGGTAGTGAAGGACTTATGCTCACCATCAACATGTATTTTTTGAAACTTCAAATTATTAAAAGAACACAATAGGAAAAAATTTCAAAGGTTTTCATAAACTCAACAACCTTGAAAAATAACTGTTTATATCAAATTTGTTTCTTGTCTTCTTATGTCCTTCCACAGTCAGCAGAGTTTATGTTATTTATTCCCTTGTTCCAAATAGATGTGTACATTTATTAAAATTCTGTATCTTCCAAGAATTTTCTTTGTTTCCTGCGCATCAGATCTGGCATTCACACCCTGGTTATTTTCTTTATTAAACTTTGCTTTGCTCATCTAACTCCTCCATCTGAGTTTGCCATCCGTCACCAAATTTGAAAATCAGCTGTGTACTCTTTAGTGTCCGGAAGCTGTGCCTGGTGAATGAATTCTTTTTGAAAGTCCTCTTGTTTGTCCATATAAAATGTCCCTTGTGTGTCATGTTCTGTAGTAGCTGCCAAGCGCTTCTCTTGGTTCCATTATTTTTCTTGCCAAAGACATTTTTTTTTTTTGCTTTCCAAATGAGATTGTATCAGTGTTCTATGTGGGATTATTCTATAACTTCTATAGCCAAGAAATGGCTATAACTTGATAGTCACTGATATTTTGCATTTCCTTGTTTACCTGATTATTTCTTAGAATACTTATGATGTGCTAATCAACCAGGCACTAAAAGATTCCCAAATAATCTAGGAGAGTTCTTCTTCTTACTAGGTTTATATGCCACTGATGGACAGTCAGAAAATGGACAGCAGGTTAAACATACATTTTGTTGGTTGATAATGAGCACAGAGCACATTGATGACATGTGACTCCATTGCTTGTTTCCTTACAGGAAAATCCACTTTAGCATCATTCTTATGAAAATATCTCTTTGCATTCATGAAGGAAATGTTGGGACTGATCTTCACCACTTTGGTAGTTTATTTGTCTGTTTTCTTACATCTGCATGCACAAACTCAACATTCATATTCAAAATTTGTTTATATACAAATACAAATATCTATACATATATATTAATAAACCATGTAACATTGCTGTTCACAGAATTGAAAATTAAAAACAAAATATAAAAGAAATTTTTCATTTAAAAATTAGCAGGACAGAAATGAATACAGATATAATCAAAATCAAAACTGAAACGAATTAGGGATTAGGAAAACCAAAACAACAAAACAAAGCACAATGTTGTTTTCTTGACAAGATAAGGAAAAATGATGAAACTTTTGACTGGACTAATAAGAAAGGAGCTAGGACTTACAAGAACAAAACTACCGATGGTAAAAGCAGACGTGGCAGCTGGTAGCACAGACAGGGGATCAAAGATTTATAATAATGAATTATATAACAACAAATTGAATAAGCCAGAGTAAATTAGTGAATTCCTAGATATATATGGCTTACAAAGAATGAAATCATAAGAAATCAGAAAAGACAGTCTTCAAAGCTACAGAGAAGCCCTGTCTTGAAAAACAATACAAAACAAAAAAAAACATTTGACCATTACTCCCTCCCTAGCCCACCCACCATCCCCACTCAGAGCTGGAACCATATTATACCCCCCATCCATCTGGAAATCATGGGTTTCCATTCAGCTTTTTCATGCACCATTCATAACAGTTAAGCCTTCTCCCACACCTTATTCCTCATTTGCCTTATCCCCCCATGTGACTCTTTCCACACCCAGGAGTCACAGTCTCAATTTAAGTGTTGCATCTGCCAGTCCCCTTGTGAACTCTGCTTAAGTGTAGACAGAAAGACCAAAGACAAAAGCAAACATTCAGTGCCTTAACAATCAGACCTTAATGCTTGAAGCCTGACTCCAGTGACTTGTGACGTCTTATACAGTTAGAGTTTAGCTCCTAATGACATATGGCAGCCTTTAACCAAAGAGCAAGTCCCAGGATAGGCAACTGGTTCTCTAAAGGTTAATACCTAACAGGACAGTGAGGAGCCTGCTCATCTATCTGCATCTGGCACTTGCATATAAGGCAACTTTAACTGGACTCTGGGTCAGCAGTTCTTTGAAAGAATCCGCCTGCTGCATCGTCTCTGCTAGCAGCATATTTTCCTTAATTTTTTATTTTTACTTAGTATTTTCTAGTGATGGGTCAGCATTTAAGAGCACTGACTGCTCTTCCAGAGGACCTAGGTTCAATTCCCAGCATCCACATGGCTTCTCACAACTGTTCATAATTCCCATTCCAAGGGATATGGCACCATCTTCTGACCTCTGTGAGTATCAGACACAAAATTGGTGCATAGATACTCATGCAGGCAAAACACTCACACACAGTTAAAAATAATAAAATAAAAAATTCTATTAAACATATGCTTAATCATAGCACTAAGGAGGCAGAGTCAGGGGATCTCTGTGAATTTGAAGCCAGTCTGATCTACATAGTGAATTTCAGGAGCGGCCAAAGCTATGTAGGGAGACCCTGTCACAAAAACTCGAAATAAATAAATATTTAAATTTTTCTGATTAAAAAAAAAGTGTTGCATCTGTTCTACTACCCCCTCCCTCCAGAAGCTGGTGTCCTGTGTCCTGGCTTCTATCCACACTGCATGTTAAACAGGATAAACAGAAGATTAGAAGCTAGGATCCAAGTATGAGAAGAAATATTCAATGCTCGTCTTCCTGAGCCTCTTTCTCCTGACTCAGTAGGAACAACTTTTCCAGTTTCCACGTTTGACCTTCTGAGCCACTGTGACCTCACTCATTATACATGCTTTCGCTAGTTTCTTCTGAGTCAATATTACAGTGTGTTTATTTGCCATATTTTCCCTATCTATTCATCAGTTGATGGGCACACTTGTAAATTTTATTTCTTAGCTCTTGTGAACTGAGCCTCAGTGAATATGAATGAACAGATATGTACGTAATAGGACATAATATCCTTTAGTTATGTGCTCAGGAGTGATATACTTGGACCAAGTCTTCGTTTTATTTCTAGTGGTTTTGCAAAGCTGCCAGACTGATCTCCACAGTGAATGCAAACATTTACATCCCTGCAACAGGGCATGATTGTCTTGCTTTCCCCGTATGAATGCCAACACGTTCTAATTTTTATTCTTGATCTCAGCCATTCTGGTAAGAATGAGAAAGAATCTTAAAGTAATTTTAACCTTCATTTTCCTGATAACTAAGGATTTTGAATACTTTTTCAGTGTTTGCCAGCCATCTGAATTTCTTGTCTTGAGAACTTTTATTCTGTCACTATAAACTGAGTTGTTTGTTTCCTTGATCTTCAGTTGTGTATGCTCTTTGTATATTTTAGGGACCAATCATCTATCTGATAAATAATTTTCAAAATCTTTTCTTCATTTAGTGTTGCATGTTATCACTGGCTGATATATATTTTTGTTGTTATCATGGGGATCTTTAATTTCATGTTAGCTCATTTGTGCAATGTTAGTCTTATGTCACATGCTAAAACTCCTATTGGGAAAGTCTTTGCCTGTGCCTAAATTGAGCACACGCCCTAATTTCTCCTCTAGCAGGTTCAGATGATCAGAGTTTCGGTTGAGGCCCTTAGTCCATTTAGGGTTGTGTTTCACACAAAGTGAGAAAGAAGTTCTATTCCATTTCTCCGCATGTTAAAATCCAGGCTTCCCAGCACCGTTTTTTGTCTGTTTGTTTGTTTTTTGTTATTGTTTTCCTTTTGAGGACGTTCTCTTTTCTCAATCATGTGTTTTCTGTATCTTTATAAAAAGTCAGACATTTGCAGTTGCATGGTCTTATATATGAATTCTCTATTCCACTGAAGGATTCTCACGTTGTGGAACATGTTCTTTTTAATACTGTGGGTCCCTAGAATACAATTTGAAATCAAGTATATTGATAACTCCCACAGTATTATTTTTGTTATTTCTTTATGTGTGTTTGTATGTTTGTGTGCATGTGTGTGTGCATGTCTGTTGCCACATGCATTTTGAGATTGACCCTTCTATGTTTGTGACAAATGCTTCTGGAGTTTAGACTAGAATCGTATTTAAGGTGGTTTGGACTTAGTAGTTTGACCACTTTCACAAGATTAATTTTCCAACTTACATTCATGGAAGTTCTCTTTATCTAATGTCTTGCTAGTTTCTTTGTTTATTGTTTTAGAGTTATTATTGAAGAGGCTTTCATTTTCTTGATTAGTTTTATTCATAGGTATTTTATTTTTTGTGGCAGTTGGGAACACAATTGTTTACCTGAACTCTCAGTGTGTTTGTCATTGCTATCTAGATAGCTACTGATTTGTGTGCATTAATTTTATATCCTGCCATTTTGCTGAAAATAGTCATTAACTGAAATCAAGATTTTATTGTTGTTGCTGGGCTTTTATGTTCTTTTATGTATAAAATCACATTATCTGCGAACAGGGGATACTAAGACTTCTTCCCCCCAAGTCTAACAGTTTTATTTCTTTCTCTTGACTTATTGTTCAATATAATTGGGAGATCTAATTAACAAAGTCAGTAAAGTTGCAGTCAAAAGATAAATGAAACTTAGTAAAAATTGCTGTTGATTAGCAACAAATTATCTAAAATATGTATATAAATATAGTCCAATTATTAAAGCAACAGTAATACATAGGAATAATAGAATTTTCCGGTAGAATGAAGTTTACAAGAAAAAATCCAAAATATTGATGAAAGAAACTGAGCAGCACAGGATAAAATGAAGATATTGTTCATTCATGGATTGGAAGACTATAATAAAAATATTCATGCTACTGAAAAAATACAATATCATCCTTATAAAAAGTAATAGGCTTCAGAAAATAGAAAAAAAAATCTAAAATTGATATTGAACCCCAGAGGAACCTAAAGAGAACAAAATATCCTGAGCTAAAAGAATAAACTTGATCCAACTTAAAACAAAATGCAAAGCTGCTATAACTCAAAACAGATAAATGGACTTGGGAAAAATTCACAATTCTGCAACTCAGAGAGAAACGCACAAGTTATAGCAGCCAGTCTTCAGAAAGAACAACAAGAAAGCTACAAGATTTGCCATAATGTAGAAAAGGTTATCTTTTCAATAAGTACTGGGAAAACTATGTAGCCACCTGCCAAAGAATGAACTAAATTTTTAGTTCTTCAAAAAATAAATTATAAAAGGATTATGAATCCAAATATAAACCCAGAAACTGTGAAATTTTATGGCATTGGCTTGGTCATTGTTTCTTGAATATGACTCAAAAAGCAAAGACAGAGGAACCAAAGTTCAAATTGCAATCATATGCCCAGCAGATAAGACAATCAGCTATTTTAAGGAATAACTTAGAAAGACAGAGAAATATTTACCACATATGTTCAGTAAGGAATTAGTGTCCATAACATATAATGAACTCAGTGAAAGGAAACCAAATTTGTTCTGTCTCACAGGAAAACTTGTGAAAGTCTAATATA
>NC_022022.1:15941356-15960795 GCF_000317375.1 Microtus ochrogaster
TGGATCATCTGAGAATCCAAATCAAAACCTCAGTAAGATGGTTTCTCACATCTGTCTGAATGATCATTAGCAAAATCAATAAAATGTCCTGAAAATGTGCAGTCTTTCTGTAGAGTATTTATGTGTGTTTGAATACAGATATATAAAATTTGGCTCTATGTTTACTGTGAATTGATTTTTACTCTGAGATTTTAATATCTTAAGAGCATATTATTAAGTAAATTGACTAAATAATTTGAAGTGAGAGATTGCTTTCGACTAATTTTATATTGTTTGTTTTATATTATATATATTGGCTGTATTTTATATTACCTTCTACATAGTTTTAATACAAGAGACATCTTACGGTGGCAGTGAAAATATTGCTGTTTCTCTACTTGGTTATAAGCAATGTAAATATTCACAGAAACTTATTTGTTCTTTTAATGCTGATCAATAAGAACACATTGAACTATTTTTTTTCTATGATGATAAAATTCACTCTAATTCTCCTTTATCTTGTTTTTCTTCATTTGTTTCAGTACTTCTGAAATCCCTCAGTTTCGGCTGCCGTATGATGTCGTGAATTTTGAGATTGAGCTTATGAAGGACCTTGGTGTAAAGGTGATAAGAGACATAATACTATCTGTCTGGATATTGCAGAGAAAGAAAGAGAATGTTGCATGTTTGAGATTTATGGCCAATGCTGTGCATTTTAGGAATGAACAATTAAAAGCTATCCTATGCCTAGCAGAAAGATACTTTCACTTGCTTAGGGCATTTGTCTGTCTACTGTCTGAATGCCACTAGCCTGGAAAAGGGCAATCAATAGTTCTCATCTGGCACAACTGCATGTGATTAATTGTCTGTAAGAAACAAATTCCTAAATAGCTTTAGGGGTTCAGTGCAGCCAAGAGAAGGATTTGGTTTCTCTAATCGTGTTTTGTTCAGGCAAGTTGTGAGCTCTCTGAAACACTAGCATTTCAACACTTGGATTGTAATTTCTTCCAAAAGTTTATTTTCTTTGTTATGTGTATCATGCTATTTTTTATATCTGGATTTTTTTTCATCATAAGCCATAAATTCATGAGGAATAAGATGATAGATTTTATTATTTTGTTCAACAAATATTGTATTCTTCTTTGAAAGACAGACATATGATGCTCATATAGTATAATTCCAGAATATAACTTTAGATATTCTAATTTTCCATTACTACTCTTATTTTGTGACCTTATGTCTTCAATTGAACATTCGACTGTTTTGTTTAAAAACTGAGATTTTCCATAAGGAACAACTGATTAATAGTTTTCAGGATTTGCATAATTTCTCTCTCTAGAAGATATTTTTAGAAGTGATTAACAAACTCTGCATGGATTTTTCTTTTACCAAGAAAACCTAGAATTTATCAATAATGGAAAACAAAATACTGTTGTGGACTTTTTCACTTGTTTCTATTTGCATAATATGATGACCTTTCACACATAATTACAAAACAAACACACTGATCACAAAAATACAATGTGGATATGTACATCATAAAAATAAGTGTTAAAAATGACAGTATTCAAAGAGATGACTTACAGATGATAAGATACAAGAGAAAATTATTTAAATGTTGAATTTAAATTCTTATCTAATTTTCACTAAGTAAATGAGCATTACATATTAAAATTTCAAGTTAATATGCTTCATATTTTGACCAAAGATAAATTAGAAATTACTTTAAAGTATTTTGAAACGATAGGAGACAGGAGTGATAACACATATTGATAATCTCTGCATCCAGGAGATTAAATAATTTTATTGAGTTTTCAGAGGATAGATATATTGCATAAATTAAAGAATACCTTTTCTCATAATTTTAAAACTTATTGGTACATAAAAGTAGACAAAGTACTGTGTAAAGAAAACGTACATTTTATCTACAGTCATATGACTTCCTAATTTTACAAGTAGATAGTCTTGGCAATGCCTGGCAATATTCTTCTCCTTAGTTATTAGTAAAATGTTTAACTTTTGTTTGGGAAAAATTTATCTATATTTGCATAGAGTTCTTCTGAAATGTTGATTTGGAAAGTTTGTGAAGAAGTTACCACTGTTGGAGATGTTTCAATTTTAGTGCCAATGAAGTTATAGTCTTATTGAGACAAATTGATTTACTTCTGTTTGGTCCACCTCCCAAGTTCTTTGAAGATATCAATGGAGTAAAGTAAACAGCCTTTGCTCTATAGTTCTGAGGAGTGAGGACAGGGAATAGTTTGAGGGCTTGGCTCCTCTTATGGGCTACTCATGAAGCATCTATGACAACTCCCTTTGACACTTTGTCCCAAATACGGTCCATTTTTGAAAGGGAGATGAACTCACGAACGTGTTATCTCATTCTCATCACCAAAACATATAAACTGTTCTTACCATGTCTCTAGCTTCTTTCAGCTAACATTATCCACAACTATGTTCACACACAATTTCCTAGAAATTAACTTTTTCTAGGTTTATATTGTTTTGGTTTCACACACACACACACACACACACACACACACACACACACGCGTGAGCCCACATGGGTATATTGAGAACTATGTAGACACAAGCATATAAATGACTGACATCCATTGTCCAATATTATCTTAATTTTGTTTTACCTTCAACAAATAATTGCCCAAATGTTACTATTAACGAGGAGTATGTCAAGAGTATACATGTTATTACTGAATTTGACATATCTCAGAGGTGAGCTGAAACACTCCCTACGTATCAACTGTTTCTGACTCACTTTAGCAGTGAAATAGAGTATAGCTGCATTCAGTGGTTTCTATGTTCATATCAGTCTCCTTCAGCAGTTATAACATGCCTGTCACAGAAACTGCAACCAAAGCTACTCTCCATGTAAACCCACAGTAGTTTATATTCATCCTGTGGGAACTATTGAATCTCAGCAAGGGACAAAGGGTGAAGTCAATGGAGATTTGATGGGCACCAGGAACATCTTTCCCCATCCCACCAGCACACCGAATCGGTGCTATAAAAACTCTTTCAGTTAGTTTTCTGATGTTTGAGTGTAGACTCCCCAGCTGTGAGAGCAATTTCAACTCTTTTTACACAGACCAGACACAGTTGGGGATTACTTAACTGACAAGTGTAACAATTTCAATTATGTGTTTGGAGAGTAGGAAAATGCTCATTGACAGGGTCAGTGTCTCTGATGGCTCCCTGGGACCCAGATTTTAGTCAGGCTCCACGTTACCATTCACATTGGTCCCTTTTTTGTGTCTCCAGGTATCAATGTCAATAAAGATCATGTGCCTAATAGTCCTTGAAATGTCTGATTATCTCTATTTCCCTGGTGCACAGTTGCCTAGGTAAATGGTCATCATCCCCTATGGGAGAGCAGGGTAATTATTGTAGTATTTATTTGCCAGGATACTACAGAGATCTACCTAGTTCTGCCTGGTGCTGCAGCCGTTCAGTCCCAAAGAAACACACAGAGGCCTACATTAATTATAAACTGGTTGGCCTATTAGCTCAGGCTTTCTTATTAACTAATAATCTTACATTAACCCACATGGCTTGGTACCTTTTATCAGTGAGGCATTCTCATCTTGTGTCTTGTGTGTCTGGATGATGACTGTAGACTGAGCCTTTCCTCTTCCCAGAATTCTCCTGTTCTCTTCACCTCACCTATACTTCCTGCCTGACTACTGGCCAATCAGTATTTTATTAAACCAATACAACTGACAAATCCTTACAGGATACAAGATCATTGTATACATCACTCCCCCCTTTTTTAAAATAAATACTCTGATCTAGTTTCCTTTGTTTAGCTTTCTTCCTGAACATTATCCATAACAACTTGTAACCAATACTCTAAACAAAAACAAACATCCATAATACATTTTTTGGAAATATGGGCCCAGTTTTTCAGGCTACTTCCTGTTAATTGGGGATAACCTTATGGAGACCTAAAGAAAATTTAGGATTATGGCTAATCCTAACTTCCTGACTGCAATATTCTGTGAGGCTTGATCATGTCAGCCAGCAGTCTTGAGGCTGTTCTGGATGTAGAAATCAGAGGAAACTCAAACAGATGTCCTCTGAAATGTTGGATTATCTGGGCTATCTGTTACTATCAGAGATTCTGAAAGGATCTTCCTTGATCAAACCTGATTTTCCTTAACCCAGAATGAATCCAAGACCTCTCTGTGGAAACAAAAGCAAAACTTCTTCTCCAAAGTAACGTATCTTTTAACTTAAATTTTGAAGTCAAGGCATTTTCAGAATATATATGTTGGATTAATTCAGCAGCATTTATGATCAAATGTCTTTTAGCAGCTGTTTCTCCTACCTTAGCAATCATACAATTTAAAGATAACACAATAACATACTGTATCCAGATTCTCATATATTTTCTATCTTTTTGTGGCTTTATTTTAAAATCTATTTCTTTTATTCTTATTTTTAATTTTTTTCATTTTTTTGAGACAGGGTTTCTTTGTGTATCTTTGGCCATCCTATAACTCACTCTGTAGACCACACTATCCTTGAACTCACAGAGATCCACCTGCCTCTGCCTCCCAAGCACTGGGATTGAAGGTGTGTGCCACCACACCCAACCCTCCCCCCCCTCTCTCTCTCTGTGTTTGTGTGTGTGTGTGTTTAAGGAATTTATCCTTTTTGTTTTCTCTCCAAATCTCTATTTTAAAATATACTGCAAACCATTTAGAGTTATTTTTCATTGGAATCTATCTTTATTGTATATCTCTCTTTTTCTGAACACATGGGTATTTAATTTGCTAAGCGATCTGGCTAGGATAAAGCTGAGGCTCTGATAGTTGGATCCACCCCATTCCTTAGCTTTCTGATAGTCTAGCCTCATGACAGAGGTACTTGTCAGAACTATGTTTATTGCCACAACTCTATGGAGTTTCAAGGTCTCTACCACCACCAACATTATGCTGCTGGCTATTCATAATACATTTAAGTGTTTGGTGGTAGGGCCTCTTAAAAGAGCTGCAAGGTTATTGCAGCTAAAGCTGAGTCAGAATGTCTCTCTTAAATGAGACATGCCTGCCTCTAGCAAGCAGAGCTCACTTAAGAAAATGCTGCTACCCAGAAGCCATGCTTAACTCTTCTCTTTTGTGTCTAGAATTACTTCCCAAGCTCTCTCAGGTGTTATGTAGATGTAGTTGTCCACATTGGCACTATATATATATATATATATATATATATATATATATATATATATATACCTAAAATCAAAAGGTAAAGGTAAACATGCTGTGCTTGTTTTTTGAAGTCTGGGTTATCTTATTTAATATACTAGTTTCTATAATTTTCATATTTTTACCTTTCTTTATGATTGAAAAAAATCCCACTGTGCATATGTATCACAATTTCATTATCAGTTTGTCTATTGATGGACACCTTGGCTTAGTCTATTTCCTTGCTATTATGAATATATCAGTAATGCACAAGGATGTACAAGTGTCTCCATGGTGCAATACATAATCTTCGGATATACGTTTAGGAGCTAAATACAAGGTCATGAGGTAGTTCCACATTTTACTCATTTCATTGTAATTATACTGGTGTTTCTACATTCATCCCATGTAGAAAATGTTAGTGTTCTAATTATTTACAAATTTTATTAGCGAAACCTGTTCATTAAAATCTTTCATAGTCATTTCTTTGACTTTGTGTGTTGTGTTAAATATTTAGTTTTAATCAACTGCTAAAATAAAAATTCTTACTCGAAGTACTGTTTCTTGCAGATAATTTGTGGTAAAAGCCTTTCCACAGATGAAATGACCCTCAGCACTCTGAAAGAAGATGGCTACAAAGCTGCTTTCATTGGAATTGGTGAGTGAATTATTTCTAAATATCTTTATTTAACTTAAATGTTTTCTTTTCCTGACAATGTCCATCAGAATGGCTACCTTTAGACATTTCTCTACTGGAAACCACATCTTCCATGCCCTGAAACACCATATTGGCTGAACAAACAGGTATCCTGTGGTCTCAGGCCTTGTGGACTGCTTCATTTGCCTTGAGAACAGGCTTCTGTAAGAGATGCTTGTCGTCCTAGGTCTCCCACTGCACTGGAAGCACCAGAAGTGGGCTCTAAGATGAAGAATGCCTTCTATGATGTGGTAGTGAATATCTGGCAAGATGCTGTTGCTTTCTTTTGATGACAGTATAATTGCCTAACGATGAACTACAGAGTAGGCATTATTCTATGTTCGTTTTACGAAGGCTCAATATCTTTTGGAAACTATCTCACAGTATTAAATTTTCAAACATTTCCCTTCCACTTATTATGTATCAAGAGACCAACAAAAACAAATAGCTGATTAGATTTTGTCACCATGTCAAGATGTCTGTTTTTCTTTCATGTTTCATGTTGTACTCTGGAAAATTCTGAGACATGAACTGAGCATATTAAATTGGTAGTCTCTAAAACACAACTTGACCATTCCGTCTTTCCACCCATATCCTTTTTCTTCTTTGAATATCTGAGTACTGTCTATGTAAGTGCAAACCTCCCATATCTTTCAGTGATTGCATACTGAGTAGGGTGGGCAAAGCTGGGTGCAAAGGCAGAATTCTCATTTTTAGATTAAAATCACTATTAATGCTTCCTTACCAAATTTTGTTCATTTCAATGACTCATTCCTTTACAACAGCATTGGAACCACATCCATGGGAAGCTCTTAACACTGGGTGATTTAGGTTTTAACTTAGTAGCTTCAGTGCCCCCAGCTGGGATAGGCAAGCCATATTGTTAGACAGCTTCCCTATTTGACCTACCTAAGTCTCTCAGAGGGCTCTACTTACAGTAAGCACCAGGGTCTCCTTGTGTTTTTGAGGTCAGTTACATTGTAGGTGCATGCTTCATTTGAACAATTCATTGAGCAACAGGTGAACTTTTCAATGATTTCTAATAAAATTTTGATCCAAAGCTCAGGAGACATAAAATTGTGGTAAATGGAGTAGCATATAACATCACCAGACTCTAAATTCTTTGTAATTTGCTGCAACCCAGATTGTATATGTTTTATGTGTGTTTAAATAAATATATTAAAGACAAAAAAAAGCATCACAGAGAAGTAAATCTGCTATCTTTGCAAACTTGGATCACCTTTCAGAACCTTTTAGTACCATTGTACCTTTCTATATCATTTTCATTAGCTATACTGACCAGTTTGTGTACTAATTATAGGAAGAAGAGTAGTGTTATTTTCCCTAGGTTTTCCTGTAAAAGATACTTTGAATTTAGACCTGCTTTCAACTTCATAATTTTACTGAGAAAATAGCCTTGCACAGTATCTATAAAGTTGTATATAGTGGCTCTTCAAGATCTTCTGCTTTTCTCTGACTCTGGTAGTTCCCAGGCTCCTGGTCCACAGTAAGTGGAAGATTTAGAGGAAAATTATGTCATATGACACTTTCAAGTAACACTTTAATTCACTATTAAGTTTCCTACAGAAGTTAGACATAAAAGGTACAGGTTCACTGTCAGAGTAGAACGTCCTGGAACAATTACATCTGTTGCTATGGACATTTCTATGAAGATGTCTGTACTCAGGAAACAGAGGTCATGCAAACAACATTCATTGAAAGAGTTCCAAACTTAATACATAGGAAATCCAGTGTTAGGAAAATTTGGAATAATTTAGTGATTAATAACATCTAGTGATTCTAGCAGTCAGAAATGCGTTATATCTGAAAAATAATCAAAGACATTTCAGGTTTTTCTTAGAATTTTTTTCCTAAGTTCCCTTATTTTATTACTCTTTCTTGGGCTACAGCGTTCTCAAGACCGATCTCTGTTGGGCCATGCACTCTGTGAATGAAATACATGAATGTGCAGACCTTTCATATTTATGTTGTACACTTTCATGTTGAAAAGCAGACCCTTTGACATTTGAGTGTGATGATGCGTTCGCAGGCAGCACCTGTCCTCTTAGGTTTGTGATGTAGCAGGGGTATATATCACTTCTGCTTCTGTTTAATTGTCCATAACTTAGTCATAAAGCATACCTAGCAGCAAAGGATTATCGGAAATTTGACCATAGGCAAATGGGCATTGTGTTTCTCACACCCAACAGAAAGAGAGGAAAGAGGTACACAGTGCTTCTGCCACAAGGCGATTTTCCTTGGTGTTTGATGTGTGAGATTCATCAGTCAACTAACCAGAAAGGAAATAGTCTTAGTATTTGAGCTTCTTTAGTGGCTACATCAATAATTTAATAAAAAAAGAGAAATGATTTATCTTTTGTATGTGTGTAAACATGTCATATAGTTCTCCAGTATTTACAGCTACCATTTTACTTTATTACCTTATCAAAAGAAAAATATTTTGTTAGATGTAACTTTCAGGATACTTCATTAAGCACATTGATTTAATGTGTATTCTTATGGTTGCTCATTTTAAATATTGTATTTATTGCTAGGGGAAAAATCACTTTTAGATTTCACCGCACCCCCAACACTAACAGAATCCATTAGGTTATTTGTCTCATTTCATGCATATTTTTATGAATTTCAGAGTTACAGCTTTACTCATGAATGATTAAGCATCTTCTAACTATGAGATGATATTTTGTGTGTATTCACACTAGACTTAGTTGTTATTGAGACAACTTGGGTTTGATAGCTCTAAAATTTTGATATTTTTAACCAAATAAAAAGATTCACACAGTGTGTTGCTGCCAGTGCTCATAACGGGAGTGAGGATGCCTCCTCTCTATATCTTTGTCAAAATATTGATTAGCTCTCTTTGTTCAATGGAATCAATATTACAGAGTCTATCCATTGCTCTTTTTATTTTTTAAAGTGCAGACATTAAAATTCCAAATAAAAAATAATATAAAGTACTAATAATATGTATGTGTGTGTATATATATATATGAAGTTTACTTTCTGAAAATATTGTTATATGTTTTTATTTTTATCATGTGTGTTTACACATGCATACTATGTTTTGTATAAAACATTTAATGTGACATAATAGTTAAAATTTGATACACATAAGTGTAAATTGTAAGAATTATGTGGTAAAAAATCACTATTTCTAGTATGATATGTCTAACACCTACATGTAAGTAGTATATGAATAAAGCAAACCCCAAATACAGTGGTATTCCATGCCCAGTGCTAAAGATTGAAATAGAAATGAAATCTAAATTCAGTGGCATGCTTAGGTTTAAATTGAGTTAGGAAAACGTCAATTTAGGATTGTTTACATTTTGAAGATGAGTCCCTTTTATGTCCAGGTATAGGAACAATGTGTCTTGATGTCTAAGGAACTGGGCACATCCCCTTTGCAGCCTTCATCTTCCTGGTTATGCATCTGATAGTTCACACTTACACCCTTACAAGGTAGTGGTGTTAAGTAAATAAACATTTAGCAACATATGAGAGAAGAACCATGCTCGGGCTGAGACACGCTCAGATAATCAGTGCAACTTTAAGTATAACTGTTAGTTCATTTTATTTTTGAAATCTCAGAGAAGGAAAATGTTGCAGGGAAGCTACAATGATGTGCTCCATGACCATCACACTAAGCGGTCTGGCACAGTGGGAGCAGGCAGATACTCTTGGGATGATCTGACCCGTGTTTACCCAGAAGACATCTTGGAGTGCCTTATTCCTAGCAACACTTCCATTACTACTGGATCCCTGCTGCCTGCCCCTTCCTACCTGATCACGTTGACCACATTGTCAGCGTGTCAAAATCAAGGGGTCTGGTTGTGCTGTCATTAGGTTTCCTCATACCCTCTTGATTTCACGTGCATAAAGGAGATTACAGGACTGGTAGAGTGTGTGGTGTGCCTGAGGACTTGGGCATGCCTTCTGTCGCCACCAATAAATAAACCGATAAACAGCCTCCCAAATACCTCGGACATAGTAGGAACTCTCTTGGTATCTCAGAGAATTTTAGTATTGAGTTTTATTGAAACAATTTTAATAATTTCCCCAAACCAAAGAATAGAATATTTTAAAATGTTGGTGATTATTATGTATCCCAGCACAAATTAAACCTATGATGGTACATTGTCACTTTTTATATGATTGACACCCAATTTTAATAATCTACTGAAACAAAAGAAACTATTATTTTAAAATGTTGATTATTACATATCTCAGCACAAACTAAACCTATCATGGCACGTTGTCACTTTTTATATGATTGGTATCACCGTTGCAGTGGAACAAACAGGAAGAATTTCATTCACAGTGATGGTATTACCACCTACCACTGGAACTTTGATGGCACTCCAGGCTCTATCCCAAATATAATCCAGTCTGTTAACCCTTCGCTTGGCCATGGAGATGTGACTAGCAATCATGGAAAATAGGGTTAAGTTTAAGAAAAGCAGAACAACAACATAAAACTCCAAAATTTCTAACAGCAATCAACAACTAGCCACTAATCATGGAAAATAAATTTTATAGGAAAAGTAAGATTAGGATAGCCAATGTCATACTTCAAAATTAAAAGTCTTTTCTAGACTGAAGATCGAAATTTAACACGTTCTGAGGACACCAGCCTGCACTGTAACATTCCACTAATGGCTGTTGAACAGGAATATATATTCTTGAAAAATTAGATCCATATTTAGTTTCAATTTCTTATTGTTACCACCAGTTGGGTTATTTTTTTTTTGCTTTTGTTCAGTTACTACAAGAGAAGAATATTTTGTAGTGTGAAGATTACCAAATATTATAACAGCTGAGGAAGAGATAATTACAATTAAGAAAATCCATTGAGAAACTGTGGTATTAAATTTGCTGTTCTGTGGCCTTTACTTAACTCTCTTGTGCCTTCTTACAGCCAGACTTCTTCTCTGCAAAAAGTTATTCTTAATTAGTTTCTTAATCAGGAATTTCTAAATTGTAGATAAGCATGTATGCTTTCAATTTATTTAGAAGGAAATGCAATAGTTTTCAGACAGCTCACTCTACTTCTGCCCCCCAGATAAAAACTGGTTACCTACTCCATATAAACAATTACAAATACATTATTTAAAATAATAAACCTGACTTAATTGTAAGCAAAAAGGCACAAATGTGTTGCTGTGAATATTACTTTTTTTTAATTTGCAATATTGTTTAATCTAGTATCACTTGTAAGTACTCTCGTATAATTGTAAGATGGCTCCCAAGAATTTGAAAATGAGGGATAAGGAATTCCAGCTGAGAGCTCATTAAATCATCTGTTAATGAGTTCGTGAAAAGCTCCAGAGGGGATAAAAGAGATGTAGGGCCATTATTCTTTGATCGTATTAACATATCTATAGAAAGTACATATTAATCTTCAAAAGCAGGTGGTAGACTGGTCACCTTACGAAAATAGAAGAAAATAATAGAGACTCTGAGAGAATTTTGCAAGTGTTCTTTTACAGATATTTAAATTCAGTGTCCCTGAGTGATTTTAGCGTATATCATGTAATAGCCAAGTAAGTCCGTTTGGTTTCCAGTCTTTTAGTTGTGTTTGTATGCATTTTGTGGGCATGTCTGTATGGGTGTGAATACACCAGAGGAGAGCTTCTGAGAGTCAGTACTTTCTTTCCTCCATAAGAGCACTGGAATTGAACACAGATCAGGCTAGACTCAAGTTCCCTCACCCCCTCAGCTCTGTTGCTGGCTCCACGTAAATATTTTGAAGATGCCTAGATCTTCAAAGACTTGGAATCGCCTTGCTCTGATTCCAGGCTCACACAGTTGGTGATAATTTTGAAATAGGTTGATGGTCAGAGGCGAAGATCACGGGTAAACCTTGCCCACGAGATTCTCTTCTCTCTCTGAATTGTGTTTTATCGGGGAATTGCCTCATCGACACTGCACTCAATATTCGTGACACTCACACTGAAGTAGACTATCCTCAGGATGCTGAAGCTCTGGGAATCTACCCTGTATGTTTCTGGGGGTGTGCCACCCAGCTCTCAAATAAATACCTGAAGACTTATTCTTACTTAGGAATGCCCAGCCATAGCTTGACTTGTTTCTAGCCAGCTTTTCTAGATTAATTTTCCTCTTTCTCTTCTTCCATGTTTTGCTTCTGGGCCTTTTTTTCTTTATTCTATATTTCTTTCTTCCCTTCTTACTCTGGGGTTGCCTGGGTGGCTGGGTGGCTGCTCCCTGGTGTCCTCCCTTCCTCCTTGTCTCCTTCTTCTTTTCTCTGGAGCCTAAATTTGTCCTCCAATTTATTCTGTCTGTCTAGCAGCCCCACCTATTCTTTCTCCTGCTTCGCTATTGGCTGTTCAGCTCTTTATTAAACCAATCAGCTGTTTTAGACCGGCAAAATAATACATTACAGAGTTAAACAAAGTACAACATAAAATATTGCAATACATCATTAAACAAATATTTCACAGAATAAACTAATGTATCACATCTTAAACTTAATATTCCAAACACTACCCTTTTAGTTATAAAGTCCCAATTTGTTGACCTCACTCATCATTTCATATACAGCCTCCTTTCCAAAAAGTATTTCCCCAATTTCTATCTATGCATTTCCCCACAGAGAAAATTCTTGAATCCCTCTCGATGCTAATATCAATACTCCTTAGAATATTCCTCTCACGGAGCAAATCCTTCAATAGACACTCATTCTGATCCACCAAGCGAGTGTTTTAACTATGTTCATACATAATGAAATACTCTTGTTACATTTGTAGAAAGGAATTCAGTATCCCTTTTATTACTTTTGGTTAGTTGCACTTATCTATTATCTTTTTAAAATGTATGAGTATGATTATACTTCATTTTGATACTCAAAATTTTTAGCATATTCTTGTCAAACTGTATCAATAAAATATTTTGAGGGAAGAAAATTAGAAAAAAAGGAACATAATAAGAATGTTATAACTTCTTGAAAAGATTCGAGATATTACCATTTAACTATTTAAAAGTCCTTCATCCCCCCAGTCCTTGTCTTCCTCTGTTTCTCTCCCTTTTTTCTCCCATCCACTTCCCCCAATTAAAAAATAAGTTCATCGTCTCTGAAAAATTCTTATGCAGGTGCTCTATTAATGTCTTATTGTGGAATCTAGAATTACACTGTGATGCTATTTGCTTTGAGGATTTGGACTTAATTTTTAAGAATGGATTTATTGACTTATAGAGGTTTTGATAAGCATTTCATTTTCACATAAGAAATTGTTTTAAAGACTGGTGATTTTGCTCAGTGGGTACAGGCAAGGTGAAAACTTGAGTTTGGCCCATGGGTACCACATAATGGAAGGAGAGAGTAAACTCCTACGAATTGTTCTATCGTCTCCATACATATGTCCCTCATATACAATAAATAAACTTACAAGATTACTTTGAAAAGAAAACTATTTTTAAGATATTAACTTACCTTATAGGTAGAAATTCTTAAATACTGTCCATTGTAAACATATATTTATTTGATCATTGATTAATTAAAATTAGTATGCTTCTTCTAAGGTAGTCTATATCTTATTTTATTTAACAAAATTATAAAAAAGTATAAATGATATTATTTTACTTTCAAATATTTTTATCATCTTTGAATTTTTTAAATAGAGATAGAGGGATTTCTTTGCCATTTCTTCCTGTGTGTTTTAGGAAATAAAGTTTCATTTCTCTTACGGCAGTTATTTTTCCTGAAGAAGGAAAATTAGGCATTGTCATTATGTAAGAATTAATTTTGTTTTAGTGGTCCCAGTGGCTTAATGAATTCTTACATAGTCATTGATAAAAGGATTAGAAAATCACTGAAGTAAGCAAAATGTTTATTTACTATTATAATTATTATTATTTTTGCTGATTAAGCTACTAGTTGTGTTTCGGAAAGAACACTGCCATTTAAATCTTCTAGGGGATTTATTGAGCACATACTATGAGCACAGTCATCTATTGTGGCTGCTCTGGCTAATGTCCTCAGACTGGATGCTACAGACCTCACATAAATGTCCATACTATTGAGAAACTGGAGGTCTGGAATCCTTGGACAACATGCTTGTGCTTTAGTGGGAGCCCTTCCTGACTTTCAGATGGCTAATGGGCTTACCTAGCTTTTTCTTTGTTCATCTAGTTGGTCTTTTTTTTTAAAAAAAACAAAACCAAACCTCTTTTTCATTGTTGATGCAGTTGTTGCTAAATAAATGCTAATCCCAAAACAGAGCACCTTCAACTTATGATTATTTAAACTGAATCTTAACCGAAATTCCATCCTCCAATATAAACTTGACTATTACAGCTTAAATATAAGAATTTTAATGGTATACAAGCATGCACTCTGTAAAATTGGCTTTGAATATTTTTATAATTTTAGCAATCATCCTGTAAGTCTCAGCTGACCTCTAGAAGGCAAATTTGGATATAAAAGGGCAACAATAAGAAAGGGCATGTGTGTTGTCCTGGACACATTAAAGACTCGTTAGTAAATCTCCTCCAACTCAATATAGTTGTCTGTGAAGAATTTCAGACCTTACTGAATGTATGTGAACTATTCATAGGGGTTTCCAAATTAAAATCATGAACTGTGCTACTTCATAGCTATTCTATCACTAGAAAATATACTGCTATGCTTATTTTAGCTTTTTGTCAGTTATTACTATGTAAAATTTTGGAAAATAAAGAGCAATATTATACATAAAATGAAGAGTGAGGTTACCCAACGTGGGGGAATAATTCCCAAGAGCCAGTTTAAGCACCAAGGACATAACCTGATTCCACTGCTAAAAGCCTCATAAACAGACTAAGTTATATAACTGTCACACACATGCAGAAGGCCTAGGATGGTTCTAGGCAGGCTCTTAACTTTTGGATCACAATCCCTGAGCTCCCATGAACTCAGGTCAGCTGTCTCTGCAATGGGAGGAACTTGGTTCTACCTTAACTTGATGTACCATGCTTTCTGGAGGCCCATGGAAGGCCTGCCCCTTTCTGAATGGTGACAGAGGAGGAGTGGATGGGAGAGGGTAGAGAGGAAGCAAGAGAGGGAATGGTAGGATGGGAGAAGGGGAACTGTGATTGTGATATAAAATAAATGAAAACTTTTAAATAAAAATAATGAAGAGTGAGAAAGAAAAACAACAGAACTGGCAAGAAATCGATCTAAATTGGAGGAAAATGGTTTTCTTTTCAATATGGCATTTTGCTTCTTTATAAGAGTCATGCTTTTGTAATATAGAACTATGTAACTTCAGGATAATTTATGTTATTTATTAATTCTTAATTGTATAAGTAGGCTATACCATCTTTAATTAATAGGGTAAATTTTGCTACTAAAGTTTAGCATAAAACACATCTCTGATTTTAAATGCCTTTCAACGGTATGTTCTAAAGCAAAATGATCTCTTCGGAGATCTCCCTGACACAGAGAGTTTCATGTAGCAAAATATAGGGGGCATAGGATTCCCTGTATGGATGCAGTCCTGAGTAGATGTTGTTGACATGACCAAGTTCAGTATAGTAGCCATGAACTCTTGGTAAAATAACAAAATCTTACTCCCAGGCAAGCTGGAGAGGCTCAGAGCAATGGCAAAGCCTTCCTCTGGTCTACCTGTGAATGATGTTAGCATATATAGAAATTAATCCACAGTAGCTCTCTCCCTCTGAATATTAATGTCCTATAGACTGTTCTCCTACAGAAACTAATCACATGGAGATCATGTGAACGTATCTCCTTGATCCAGGTATATGTAGTATATATAGCATACACCAGTCTCCCTTCTTTATCTGTGTGTAATACTGCTGCCTCCTTGTCTAGCTGCATACAATAAACCCACTTCTCCATTCAAGAGAATATAATAAACACATTGAGATTCTGGGGTGCTGTAATTTCTCTGGCAGAGCCAGCCTGTTCAATCCCAGCTTAAGTGTATATCTGTGTGTTCGTCTGCTTTTCCTTCCCTTGTTGTCACAGTAAGGCTCATTCTGGAGCCATGCTGAGTGGAGCAGCAAACCAACTTTAGGAGTAATAAAACTAAAATTTATATCAAATTTCATTTACTCTGGATCATGTCTCTGAATTATTCAAGGAACAACTAGTACAGTTGTGTTCTCAATACAACAGACAAAACTCTGTTGATTTCTCCTACTCATTCTCAGTTAGTTAAACTCACATTAGTTAATACTGTAAATTATGCCATGAATTGTATTATCTAAAACCAATAATGCATCACTAGTAAACTTAAACCTTGAAGTTGTAATTCTTTATATACACATTTAAGGGTGTCTACTGTGAGCACATAAGAAAAAAAGTTTTTTAACAAAGTTTGAATGGATTTATTTTCTTATCTCCAGCTACGTCAGGAATCCTGATGTGTGTTATCATCCTCTGATTAGCCATGCGATGCCACCTGGTGTGCAGATGGGATGAACATTACACATCAGAGGCTCTGTTCACACCCTGCCCACCACAGCCACACTCCCATGACAGGAAGTTAACAGATGTTCATTTTGCTTGTGTGAATAGATAAATTGTGTATCCAACTTTCAATTCATGCAGTTAAGTTTGAAGAGGAAAACATTGGCATTTGAGTCAGGATTCAAAATGATGCCCATGTCTCGGCAGTTTAAGGGAATACAGTGATCACGTAATGATTATTTCTTCACTCGGTCTTCAAGTACTTAATGTGTGCTTCTAGGATTAATGTGGGCTTTCTTTTCTTTTAAACAAAAACTCGTGGGATAGTTTCATTTAATTCTTAATAACTGTATTTCAATTATAATCGATCAATACTGAATTATGATTTTAGAATTATGATATATAATCACTTTACATTGTTCTCTGTACTTGCCAATATATTAGCACCATTTCCCATATGCATAGCAGTGCATAAAGGTATATATTTTTTAAAAGAGTTAATATGTTTTCAGAAAAGTGAGAAAATAACTTTAGTGTAAATAAATACAGCTTTTGCACAGGTAAATACAATATATACATCAACTGCATTTTTGACCAAGTTCTGGACATATGTTCTTTTGAAACTCTCACAATAATCAATGATTTGCCTATCCTCATTTTATCTCCTCTTCCCCAGACCCCCAATCCATGTGTGTATGGGGGGGGGTTAAATAACTTTTTAAAATTTGAATAAAGGTCCCTCTGAAACCCTGTAACTCCAACTAATAAGCAATACATACATTAGCATAACTTATTTAATGTTTTTTTTTAAATTTGAACTGTGTCCTTTCTCTAACAAGAACCTTTTAAAAATTAATTCATTAAAAATCAGAAAAGCTGAACACGGTGTCCAATGCCTATAGTCTCTGCATTTGGGAGGTGGAGGCAGGGAAGTGTAGAGTTGACATGGACCACAGAGTTCCAAGCAACCTGGGATCAAAACTTAGAGTCTTTCTCAAAACAGAGATACAGATTTAAATGAATTAAATATAACCTAACATCTTCCAGACTTGATAAGGCCAGTAAACCCACAGCAGCGATAACTACTTGCAAAAAAACAAAAAAAAAAACAAAGCAAAACAAAAAAAAAAAAACTACATGAGATCAAGCTGGTCAACATTCATGTAGGGATGGGAGGCATTGGTGTGCACCCAACCCTAGCTGAGGAGCTACTGACTTTTGATGGCTGCTAGGGAGTAAATGTCAATTTAATGCTGAAGTTTGGTCACTGGCATGTTTTAGATGCTCCAGTGGGAGGCCCAACAGCCATGCACACAGGGGCTGCACTAACCGGAATCAGTGGGATATTAGTAAAAAGAGATCTTGAAATGGAGAGGGCAGTGTGGAGATGAGAGCTTACAGGAGGTGGAGTGACAGAATTAGCAGAGAATGGATATAATAATATTAAAAATAGTGTACACATCTATGAAATTCACAGAGAATAAATTAAAAATAGTAAATGTAAAAAGGATGAAAAATGTCTTAACTGAGTATCTTGTTAGCATTTGTTACACTACCTTACCATGCAACAGTAGTGTCTATCTATCCCCAGAAGTGTTTGTATAAGAGCAAAAGTATAAATACCTACCTTAATTCATCCAGCTACCTTATTCCAATAAAGACTCTTACTGTTGCTAACATACTGCTCTTAAAACTCTATTTTCTAAGAGTTGTCAGAAATCCTATGATGTTTTATTGTTGCCTGTTACTTTATTTATTACTTGTGGACATGGGTATAATTATTTCCTCAGGTCCCAGTGTTCATTTATTTGAATATACATCTTTAAAAAACCATAATTGTTTGATCACAACAGCTTGGTTCCTGAAGCATTATCTTACTATTCTCTATAGAAGCTGCACCATTTTACCTCTACCCATAATGCATTCGTTCTAATTTCTCTACATAATTATCAATATATTTTAATTTTTTCATAGTGCCATTCTAATGAGTATGAAATAGTATAAATTATATTTATTTTGTTATTACATCATGTGTAATCAACTACAGAAACATAGTGATGTGATTACACACATGTGATAATATATATACTAAATGTGTTTTGGTAGTTATAACAACCAGAATTTCCTTCACAACATTCTAGGCTATATTACATGATCACCCAAAGCTTGGGAAATACTACCATTGTCATTACTTCAGCTGTAAATTTTCCTATTAGAGATATACAGACAGAAGCATGCTAGACTTTTGGAGGTAAATAAAACTCACATTTAGCTATTATCATATTTCAGATTATAGTTGTTTTTTTTTCCCTCGGAAATGGAAACTTCATGTGTATGAAATAAAAAAAGGAAAATTCATGAAGGCAACATAATCTTAAACTTATTTTAACTCTATGACATTATTTCTGTTGAGAGAAGTTTATCAAGCTTTGACATGACAATAGATTATCTTAAAGCACATAGATTCAAAGATCATGAACATGTGGGCACATAACATTTGCTCCTGACCCTATAAACTTGTAGCCATCTCATAATGCAAATGTATTGATTCCAAGTTTTTGAAAATCTTGCTACTATCAACACTGCATGGATCTAGAAACTTCGATACATCTCAAGACAGTCTATCTGTGTGGCTGCTTTACAAAGTCACACTCATGCTTCTATTATATAGTGACACATATTATTAACACTGCAAAATGAAGAATGGAACTATATTAAAGGAGAGATTAGTTCAAAGCAGTCCTATGTCCAACATACAGAGACTTCTGTTACATTATCTGAAGTCCATTGAGCAGCCATGAGCCTAAAACTCATCTGGTGACAGCAAGTATCACCCCAAAACAACTCAGTGCCCACAGCTCTCCTCAGTGGTGGCCTATCCCAATGTTCTAACACCTCCTGGGAGTCTCCATTAAAGTTTTGACTTCATTTGTACAACTGCTCAAATATCTCCACAAGAAGCTTAATTCAGTTCTCAGTAGTCCTCATTGTCCGCTATGTAAGTCTGGTTTTATCCCATGCTTTTGGGGTTTTTGATCCTACTGCACATACTGGCTTTGGGGGAGCCTAGGCAGGTTGGATGCTCAACTTACTAAACCTGGATGGAGGTGGG
>NC_022022.1:15960895-16029342 GCF_000317375.1 Microtus ochrogaster
AGCTGATGAGGGAGAGGGACTTGATCGGGGGAGGGGGAGGGAAATGGGAGGCGGTGGTGGGGAAGAGGCAGAAATCCTTAATAAATAAATAAATTTTAAAAAAAGAAGCTTAATTCAGAGATTCTGACACTGCTATACATTGACCAACCTCAACAGCTTTCTTGACACTTACTTAGCTCAAGCCTCAGTGATACTACAATCCATATGTCCTCAATGCTTATGAACCATAGCAGCCTAACTGAGCTCAGATTTTATTGACAGCTTGAGTTGTAGCCGGAAACGCCTGGACCTTGATTCTGGGTCTTCAGAGTCTCTTCATATTTGAACATAAAAAAAGAAAACACTTCCTTAAGCTGTGATTTTTCCTATCAGGCAAACCTAAGGGATCTTTTAATGTGCCCTCTTTCTAAATGAGTGCTTCTATGGTTTTACTGGATCCTTCCAGAGACAGGCTCTTTTTATCCTAGGGCAAAGCTTATGATTTCTCTTTAATGGCACATTTATTTTAACAATTAAATCCACCCTGTTGATACTTATACTCCACAGTTTGACTGGTTTAAACTCCTCATTTGTATATTTTTAAAGAGCTTTTGCCACACTTTATACTTGCACTGTAAACCTGGTTCCATGCAGTGAGAAGTGACCATGCCACAGCCTAGATGCTATGGTATCCTGAAGCTTCTGCCTCTGATTGAATTAACCTATTACTCAAATCCAACTTTGCTCATGTTTCAAGATACAAACTATAGTGAAAGAAATTACCATAATTCAACATGAATAACTTATAGATCAAACCATAAAAGAATCCTTGTCCTCTCCTGACTCCTCATGAACATAGTTTTTGCACATTTCTCTCAAAGTGCTTGTCTTCAGAATTCCCACCAGAATGGTTGTAAAACTATAACTACAAAGCTCTGGAATTCCTAACTTTCACAGTTCCAAACAGTTCTACATTCCATCCACTGCCCAACCGCAGAGGACTAAGCAGTACATAGCTGTATTTATTTTAACAGAGACCCTACTTTTGGTACTTATTTTATATTTTTATTTTAAATTTTAAATATTTTTATTTAATATTTAAATTATTTACTATTTATTTTAAATCTTTCTTGATTTTTCTTGTTACTGTGACCAAATACTTTACAGAAGCAAAAATTTATTTCTGCCAGAGTTTGAAAGAGTATGATTGTCTATCATGGTTGGTTTGTTCCAGAAGCTAGAAACCATCCTTGGTGGCAGAAGTCCCTGAATGTCTTATAACAATGCAATGGTCTAGAAAACATGGAGAGTTTGTGCTAGAAGTGAGCTAGTGGCCCTCGCCTAGTAACTCATCTCCTATGGCTTGTTCTTTCCTCCTTACGATTTCAAAACATCCCAAGACAGCAGTACCAATTGAGGACCCATGAACAATTGTCACATTTCACATTTAATCCATAGCAACATATAACAGAATCAGATTTTGGAGTCTTTGCCTAGCTTAGCAGAAGTTCAATATCAAGTTAATTTCTTCTTCATTGTTTATTATAAAATATAAGGGATTTTGATTGCACTATTAGATAGATTGACAAAAGGACAGATATTAGGATATTTTATATTGTAGTTATTGTAATAATTGAGGCAAGAAAAAATTAATTAGACTATCTTAAAGTAGGATATATATTTAATATGATATATAGTATTATATATAATAAATTATATATAATTATATATATAATGGGCAAGTCTTATTACCATATTAGATATGGTTAGATAATGATAAAAAATAGGAAATAGCATGCAGGATTAAAAGACAAGTCTAGGTACAAGCTGTTTCTTTTACACTTCTTTTGACCAACTGTATGGATAGTTATGATGATTTATCAACTGAATCAAATATGATAACATTATGAGATACTTTCTGACTTCTTATTTGGTATTCCCATGGCATTTTGGGATTATGAGCCAATAAGTCCTTGGGTATACTTTATTTGTTCAGGAAAAAGTTAAAAAATGTGGATAGAAGAGGTTGCTCTGGTTCCAGTAGCTATAGGCTCTAGAAAAAGACCCTCAAAATCCCCAAACCAATAAATCTTAAACCTAGTCAGATTTAGTCAATATCCTACCCACTATGGCTCTTGGGAGTAATAGCAATAACATGCATTATCTTTTCTCCAAAGTTGTCATGTGTTAGCATTTTATAAATGGCAGTCAAAAGTATCACACTGTAGAAATTTCATGAAATCATGGACTTGATGAAATTATGTATTGGGTTTTTGTATTTATCCTAGGAGGAGTGAGACTACCACAGCCCAGTGAAATTGCCTGATTGATGAATCCATATGTCATTCAAACACATTGCATTGAGCATGCTTGAAATGCATGCCAAAGGTTATTAGGTCAATAATACTGACACATAGTTTTGTTTTAAATTTTGTTGTTACTGCATTCTTTTTTACCAGATCATCAATATTATTTATATTAAATGTCTCCCTATTATCAGAGGAGCCTTTACATAATAACAGAGAAAAATCATGTTATCATGCATAATGACAGAATGTGCTCACATTATATTTTAGTGTCAGGTGGTTGGTGTACAGAGCTTATATGGTTGAAAGAAACTGACCTGGTTATCATTACTGAAGTGTTTATTTCAGACATTTGACATGCATGAAAATATACATACTTTATGAGAAATTCTGTGTTATAGATTCATGTAAGAATTTATAAATTAGGAAAAATCTTTTACTTCAAAAATATTACCTAAAGTATTTAAGAACAACTTTCCTAATGAGTAACATATATTTTATAACATTACTATCATCTAAAATGAGATTGGAATGTACTGTTTTATCATTTATCAATGCAGTCCTGAAAAAGAGCCATCAACATATGCAGCAGGCTTTTCTGGTAGGGACTTATTCTGTAGAGTTTGTTTATACTTTTATACCTTCTCTGCTTAGCAAAATATTAAGCTAATGAATATCTTAAAAGTATATCTTGTAGCTGTTAGAAAGAGTGGCCTCTAAAAATTAAAGTTTTTTTCATAGTCAAATACCAATGGCACATTGTGTATGGTCTATCAAAAGATAGGCATTCTACATTTTTGAAACATAAAATTGGTCTCAGAGTTTAAATAAGCCTCCATAGTGCAGAATAACTGAGCATATGTTTTATACTGCTCTGGTTCATTGGTTAATAGAATAAAAAGAGGGAGAGTTGCACCAGAGTTCTAATCCCTGCTTCTATTTTCCTTATTATACAAACACAACATTTTGAAAAGGTTTAAGTGTTGTTACACTGAAATCTTTTCTTTCGCAACATTGTAACTTTTAGAAATCTATCAGTACACATAGCATAAATAAATTACATCCATACAAGGAGAGAGAGAGAGAGAGAGAAAGAGAGAGAGAGAGAGAGAGAGAGAGAGAGAGAGAGAGAGAGAGAGAGAGAAACAAGCTTAGTTCTTTCAAAGACCTGCTTCCCAGAAATGCTAAAGTCTTCTGTTAGAACTGAAAATGATAGACACTTTTCTCATCAGATTTGTTTTTGGAGGAAGTTACTTTCTCATGGACAGTAGGATGCTAAGGGGATTTGGGATCTTGTGGGAATTCTTAGCTTTCTTAGCTTATTTCTAGCCATTAAGCCCAATGCAGACAAGGGAGATCACAATGAACATTTAAATGAAGGCTTGTTGGCCTGCACTGTGAATCTTAATCTCTCCTTTCCCCTTTATGTATCCTGCTCCTCTCTCTCAAAAATTATAATTTTTAAAATTATAATTTAATCACAATATTTCTTCTGTCCCTTTCCTGTCTCCAAGCACTCTCTTATACCCCCCTCTCCTTCAAATTCATGGCCTTTTTTCTTAAGTATTCATTGTTCTTGCATGCACATATGTATATATATGTATATTTATATTTCTGTACATATACACATGTTCAGTCTGTATATTGTTAGTTACTTATATGTATGATTTCAGGGCTAACCATGTGAAAATGGACAACCAATTGACATGCTCTTTCCTGGGGAAGACCTCTCCTCCTGTATACATGAGTACAAGGAAAATGGACTAAAATCCTGCATGAGTTTATTTTGAATATTTATAATTTCTCTAGGTTAGAAAAAGATTTATAATTACCAAATACTGTTGATTGTTTATCCATTCATTTGTTTCTGAGGCAGGATTTCATGCTATAGCCTGGAGTAGCTTGGAATGCTCCATACAGCCAAGAATGCTTCATACCATGATAATCCTTTGGTTTCAGGGTCCCAAATATTTCTAGATCTAATTTGTGGAATCTCCTCTGTGTGATTTTTTTTTTTAAGAACATCAAAAGCTCTGTCAGTAACTTGGTCAACTTGAGAAAAAGGAGGCTACCTCAAATATTCTAGGCAGTACACTTACTGCTTTAGAAAGTTTTTGTTGTATCTATTATACCATAAAATGTCAAATTGGCATTTCTCTTCAGTGCCTGAGCTCTTTGCCTAAATCCATCCAGTAACAACTCCATGTCCTCATTAGCTCTTGTTCAAACTTCATTAAAAACCCCATGAACTTCACTATCTATGACGTTTGAGATACTGAAGAAAGTACCTCAGACTGTGCATATATTTTTATTTCAGTCCACTGTGTTTCCTCAGAAACCAAGAGCTGTGTCTCTTCCCACACCTCTTAGTATTTGATATATCAGTTATGGTAGAAAGAAAAGGGGATATGCAATTGAAGGGGTAAGAAAAGCTGTGAGGTTGTTGTTATTTCTCTGAGTGTATGTTTTGCTGGGGAAATTTGAACATATTCTGTGGTTAGGTAAAGAAGTAAGCAGTAAACCATAGTGTGAGATGCTGGGTAATGTGGGAAGAACACAGGGAAATTTAAGAGGAAGAGTTGGGCATTGACTTGTGCAACGTGTAAAGAAATCTTCCCCTCATTGATAGAATTAACTTGAAGATAGAAAGTGATGTAAAGTTGCAACCTGCTACTCAAGTGACTATATCATTCTTATTTGTGACAGATGGGGCAGAGACAGAGGTGGGAAACTGAGATATGGAGGGGGAGGGAGAAAAGGATGAGGAGCGAGGGAGAGACTGAGACTCTACCGGAGGTTCATAGAAAAAAAAATCAAATCTATACACAAAGCATAAAAAAATACAGACTGACTGGAATATTAAGTTTTTCTTAGAACAAGTTTACATGTATGGTAGAACTTAGCCCTCTTTTGCATTTATTGAGTAGAAAGAAGCAAAGAATAAAATAAAGATGTTTGTTAAAACAGAGGCAGTAAATATGGATATTCTTATTTTCAGTTTTATTGTTTATTTATAATTAAGAGAAAGGACCAGAGGTGTAGGACAATGGTACAAGGGCTTCCCCAGCACTCTAACAATGCATAAACCAGCCAAACAAATTAAAGACAAAAGTCTTTAGAATGAAAATAGAAGTATTAGTGCTTCTTACAATAAAAATTGTGATTATTTACTAAATGGATGTTCTAGGAATTTATATAAATAAGACCAACCCATAAGGCTGGCTTGAGACAGTTTCTTTTAGCAATGCTATTCTCTGGTTTTAATTAGTTGGCTTGAAAAGGATTTAATTTTATCCAGCCATTAAATAGCCCCATTTGGTAAATTATTATATCAAGCTATTATTTGCTAAAATACAAGAACAGTAGCATTTTAACAAGTTATCAGTGCTAAGGAACAACTTACATTTTGCTTATGTCTAATGATAGCATCAGGCACAAGTCCATTAGAGTATATTACTATCAGAGGAGCTGCAGGGTCTTTTGTAAGTGTAAAAATTAAAGACGAATTAATCCTTACTCATATTGTGTTATCAAAGGTTCGTAGACTAAGCTTATTTGAAAATCGGTTGACCATGTGAACATTCAGTACTTATGCATAATGAGGTAGAAATGGAGGAGATGAGGTTGAATGAAGAGGAAGGCAAAGCAGAGCGGGGAAATGTGTATAAAGTTTAATAGGAACTTCTGGGCGAGCTCAGGCAGTAAAGTGCTTGCCACACAGCATAAAGACCAGAATTCAATCCCAAAACCCATATAAAAATTAAAATGGCTATAATCCCTGCACTGAAGAAGCAGACAGGAGGATCTGTGAGGCTCTCCAGCCAACCATCCTAATCTTATTTGTAAGCTTCAGATCCCAATGAGAGATCCTGTCGCATAAACCAAAGAGGACCTTATCTGAGGAAGGACATCTGACATTAATCTCTTTTCTTCACATGCAGACGTACAATTTTGCCACCATACACTCACATATACTTACATGCACAATCAAACATGTTAAGATGTATATGTGCACACACACACACATACACATGCACCCAAACCGTTCAATAAAGAACAACATAATTTAGTGTTTATTCAAAATTCCTTTAGTTCTTTTTCTGTGTATAATTTTACATAGTCTAGGGAGTCTGCATGCCATTTCATAATTGAAAAAAAATTAAGCAAGTTGAAAATTTTACTTGCTGCTTGGAGGAATGAGGTAATTAATTTTAAGCTAAGCCTTTAGGCCCAAAATTTCATCATAGAAAAAAAAAACACGTTCTAATTTCTGCCAAAGACTTAATTAGCCATATGCTGAAGAATACCATTAATGCTACATGTGTGGGAATAATTCACAATTGTGGACAGACATGATCGGCAATTTTCAACTGTAACTCTCTAGATCAGCAGTTCTCAACATGTGAGTCCTGACCCTTTTGGGTTCACAGATATCAGATATCCTGCTTATTGTGTATTTATATTATAATTCTTAATATTAGGTAAATTAAAGTTATGGAGTAACAATGAAAATATAGTTTTGTATGGGGTCACCACAACATGAGGAGCTCTATTAAAGGGGCGCAGCATTAGGATTCTTGAGAACCATTAGCCAAGATCAACGTTGACAATCAAAAAAATTTCCAATGCTAAATATGTGGGAAAGGCTCCATATCAGTTCACCTTAAAATGTACTTTGTAACATAAAATTATCATTACAAACCTTCCTCCTAATTTCAGGAAACTTTATTCATTGGCTGTTAAAATGTCAATTGTGGGGAAAACATTTTCCTCAACTTCAAGAAGGTAAAGGCTACACTAGGTTCAAAGTGACCCAATCCTAACTCTATGACCATATGTGTAGTCATGGGAGAATGACTTCCCTATGATGTGGATGTTCAATATTACTGAGACTTTAATAGTGAAATGAACCATTGAAATTTCCCAGGGATTCTTCAAAGATTCTGGTGCCTTTCATGAATTGAAAGGTGATCTGGACATAGTAGAGAAAGTAAAGCAGAGAGGGATGCCAGACTGAAGGACGAAGTTGAATGAACTGGGTTGTAAGCGCTCGGTGGTGTGCTGTGACTGTGGTTCAGCTCTCACTCATCATTGCAATTGTCACCTACAGAGTCCAGTGGCACATAGGTCATAGGGATTGTCTAGCATGCTGTACAGGTTGAACGTGTGCACCATTGACTAAGGAAAAACATCTAAAGGTTTTAAGCTCTTTGGGCTTTTGAGTGACAAGATTGGACTTGTGGAGATGCAGATGCTGTGAGAGGCTGAGATGTGGTCCAGGTAAAAAATACTTAGACTGCCGAACTGGGCAAGCAAATTAATTCATTAATATTTAGTTCTAAATGCTTGAGATTTTTTTCCTTGTAATTTCATGCCACAAACTTCAATAAGAACTTTGGAAAATAAATGAGCATTTAATATGTAGTTACTTGAATTATATACTCTTAAATTCCAGTGACTTTGGGATTTTTAAAATTGTAGTAATGTCTAGGAGCATGGAATTAAATAAATTATTATTGTGAAAGCAAGTCAAAATCACTACTTTCAAACAAATAGAACAATGTTTCCCCAGAATTGGCATTTTTGGATGATAAGCTGATCAGCATTTGAAAATTACTTGAGATTATTTCTATAATGAGTTTTAAAACAGTTTATCACATTCATTTCCCTGAATATTCAAAATCGTTAAAAAATGTATACTTAGAAATATAGAGAAGATTAATTTATAGAGCTAAAAGTAAGCATAATGACTAATTTAAGTGCTTAATAGAGCATTAGCAAGAACAGGGTTCTGGGAACACCCGACCAAGTACTTTCTTATTGTGTTTTTCAGCTTTGTTTGCTGCAAACCTTGAGTGTCCTCTCTAGAATAAAACTAGTATATTTTTAAGATTAGGGATGTGTGTTTGAATCACTGAGGGTTTCCATGGGTGTGTTTCATTCATGTCTTTTCAAAAGTGTTTGAATTCGCACATGAAACTCAAAAGCAGATTTTTTTTTATGTTTTCTTAGTACTAATTCTAATGAGATGATGTTTATTGCTAGATGATTTGGAGAATGGGCTCTGAAAAGAATTATGGAGACAACAAACCTTTATAATTCCTCTTATATGACAATAGGTTTATAGTCTCAATTTTACTATAAATATTTTTTTATTAGTTGGAAGATCTTATCTATGTTGACTTGTCAGTTTTCTGCTATGATTATATAGACAAAATCACTGCATAGCTGTTTCTCTGGACATCTGTGATGCCTGGTAGGGACTCATTCCTTTTCTCTCATCTGATATGCCTGTACTGTAAGAAGATAAATAATATGTAATTGACAAAATATGTTAAACTAAAACAAAGATATGTCTTAATGGGTTATTTGGAAAAACAGTAAGATAATAAATCAGAATAGAATTTTATCCTGCCTTAAAAATATGAAATTACAGCATTGTAGGAAAATGGGTAGAACTAGAACTCATCATGTTAAGTGAAACAAACTAGACACAGAAAGGCAAATATTTGCATGCTTTCTCTGGATTCTCAATTGAAAATTGCACATATTTTAGATAGCACTACTCTATAGTTGATATTATTTATTAAATTATAATTATAATTTTATATATTTTTGTCTAGTATGTTGAAGATATTATGTGTATTACAGTTGTCCAGGAAAATTGAAGTTAGTCCATTTGGGACCAGTGATGAGGGAAAAGAAAAAGATACTAGGAGAATGAATATAAACAACATATATGATGGCAGGTGTGAGGCAGTCACAGACTCCTGTTATTTTATGCAATTAATAATTAATATTTAAAATAAGTAAAAATAAATTATTTAGTCATATTGGTCATAAGATGTGTTGTCACTGACTAAGTCTGTCTAAACATTGTCCAAAAGTAATTTAGTTTTATGTGACAAAAAATATTGTCAATCCAGACATAGCAAGAGTGACACAAATCATGCTCAAGACAGCACATGTTAGACTGCTCCTCATGTCTTAGGCTCTTATTGCTGTAAAAGACATCTTGACCATGACAACTCTCATAAAGAAAAAGTATTTCATTGGGGTGGCTTGCATTTTCAGAGTTTTAGTTCATTATCAACATGCAACATGCTGGTGTGTAGGCAGAAATGGTTCTGAAGAAGGAGCCAAGTGACCTTCGTCTTAGCTTGTAGGCAATAGGAAGTGTTCAGAAATGCTGGACATGGCTTGAGAATTAATGGAACCTTAAAGTCCACCTCCACAGTGACACACTTCCTCCCGCAAGATCTCACCTACTTCAAGAAGGCCACACCTTCTAGTAGTGTCACTCCCTTTGGGGACGAATTTCTGTCCAACTACAATACCAGTTAAGAATATGTATGTTCATATTGAGAGGTTTCATATTTTTTTAAAGAAAATGATCTTTAATTTCAGACTAAAATGTTTATAGAAACTAGCTGGTTTTGTTTGTCCTGTGCGCTGCTTGCTATCATGTTACTCTACAAGGGATGCTCTAGAGAGTGTGGCTATGGAGCATGTGGAAAAGGCTGACTCAGAATTTAGACTATAAACCAAAGAAAGTCCTTAACTGAAAGAAAATCTGTATATCCAATTAGGTATTTGAAAAAAATAGAAAACTTCTAGAATAGTAAAATATTACATTGGGATATTAGCTCTTGGTGATTATTTTAAAGCTTAGTTTAATGCGCTTCCATTTTTAATACAGCAGATGAGAACCAAGCATGTCCCTGCATTTTCACTACAGTGTCATAGAAAAGAAAACAAGAGAATTTTTACTGCCACAAGGCCCAAGTGACGAAAATAGAATAAGTGCAGAGAAATGATACCAGAATTTCACAAACTGGAAAGCAGTTAAGCACATTACGACCTTGGAAAAGAGAACCCAAGACTAACTAAGTAGGTTGAATGTGTGCTAAGAACCCACTTACTTCATTTCAAGGCTGGCGATGCCATGTGTTTGTGGAAATAAGAGACAGGGCAGAACGCTTGAGAATTTGTGCTGTCTGTTAAGAGAGAGGTGACAGGATTTACACATTCCTCAATCTGAGACCTCTTCCTCTCCTTTCTTTCTTTGAACACCTAAAACAGCTACTGTATATTTAGAAAACAAAAGTCAGAGTTGGTCACATGTGACATAACACATGTGATTTGGACTTGTACTGGGTCAGTAGCTACTGCAAATGGCACCCTGAAGGATAACTGGGAATATGTCAAGATCAGAGCTCAAGAGATTTTCTAATTTTTATTTTTTTTTGCACAGCTGAGTGGAATTTATTATATGAATACTATATATAATACAAATATAAGGAATGATTTTTCTAATTTTTAGAGATCTGTGAAATATGTGAAACCCTCATTTTAAACAGAAAAAATAATGGCTTGCTTCCACAGTCTTTTTAATTAAAACTTGAGAAATAATCCAGGCATGGCAGTGCATGCCTTTATTTTCAACACCCTGGTAGGCAGAGGCAGATGGCTCTCTATGAGTTCCAGGCCTGACTGGTCTGTATGGTGAGTGAGCTTCAGTTCCCTAAGGCTACTCAGTTGAAACTGTTTCAAACAAAACAACAAAGAGTCAAACAAACAAGCTTGTGAAAAAAAAAAAAAGGTTGTTTTTATTTCCAAAGTATGCTAAATATTTTTTGGATTTGTTATGCTGTAAGTAATAAACAATTAAGGGTTAAAAATAAACAGTTTGAAGGTTTTCTTCTTGTTTAATGGTGCAGGGATTTTACCTCGGAGCCATTGTACATACTAGTCAAATGCACCACCAACTTTTCTGTGTCCTCAGTCCATCAGTTTTCTAACCACTTCACAGTATAAGAAGTCTTGAGTCAGGATTTAGGTGTATGTGGTGTTTGGTTTCTGATGCTCAGTGGTGGTAGACAGGGCTGAAATACTGATTTTTCTGTGTATGTGTTTTACAGTTAACTTCTACTGTAAAAAAAAAAAAAGTCTTTTTTTAAATTAAATTTTCAAAGTTTTTATTTCCTTGAAGAAACTGAATTTTAGAAGATAACTTATTTTAAATAAACATAGAATACAAAATAAATATAAAATCTCCGGGAATGAGTATTTCTAGCCTTGGAGTTAGGATGCTAAAAGCACTTCAGCCTACTGTAAAGTGTACGTCTCTCACATTTATATCTACAGACACCTAGATGCACAGAATTATTTAGCCCCACGCATCTCTGACAACTGAGAGGATGGTTGCATGGTGTCAGTCCAAGGCTTGTTTTAGTGTTCAACCATCATAATTATTAATTTATATTATTAAATTACCTCAGATGCCTTAGGAAAGCAAGAAATCAGACATTATAATCACATTTTCTATAATATTTGGACCTATGCAAATTTATAAATCTTATCTCTACTTATTCTATTGTTTTTTTTTGTTTTTTGTTTTTTTTTTTAGAATATTGGGTACCCTGAGAAAGGAAAAGAGTCTTAAAATACAGATGATACTGTGATTCGTTATTATACCCATGTGTGGCATTCCCCAGTATTGATCATGGCTAGACAATGAACTTCAGACTTTACTGAGATCTGATGCTAATTTGACTTCATAATTACATTTTAAACTCATGTCCACATTTCTATATTTAAAAGCTTACTTATTTTACCAAAGGACAATATACTATACTTGAAATTAAATGTGTGATTTTTTTTTCTAGCAAGCTTAAACTTAGAGTGTGTTCTAAAACCCATCTAAACCCTATCACTAACAGTATCTTTTCTCATAACCAGGTGAAAGAATAAGTACAACAAACGGAACAGGAATGAAAAGAGAGATGTTGCTCTCATGAGAAGATAAAAAAATGAAGCATTAGTGATAAAAAGAAAACAGTGAAATTTGTAGCGCAGAGGCTTCTTGATACATTTTATATCCAATCACTTGTCAAATTCTTAACAATCATTATTTGTCTCTGGACTGTCTTAAAGAATTAGTATAAAGTCTGTGCATTCTCTTCCTAGAGTAATGTGTTGTTTTCAGGGAACAAAATATACTAATCTAGTGTGGTGAGATTTCTCTGGTGGTGTAATTGCTTATCACAAGCCTGAAACCTGAGCTCAATCCTGAAAATCATGTGTTAGAAGAAGACTGACCCATGCAACTCATCTTCTGACACATACATATGTGTTTTAGTGTTCTCTCTCTCTCTCTCTCTCTCTCTCTCTCTCTCTCTCTCTCTCTCTCTCTCTTTCTCTTTCTTTGTTCCTTTCTGTCTTTCATACACATTTTCTCTCACACTCTCTCTCCTTCTCTCTTACACACACACTCTCTCTTTCTCTCTTACTCTCTCTCTCTCACACACATGCACACAAAACAAACAATTTAAATTTCTTCTCTAAAACAAAAATGGAGACTAGAGATGTTATCTAGATGACAATCATGTGGGCTGAGTTTTGAATCTGGTGAGTGAGAGTTTGTTAGACAGAAAATGTGAAACTAGTTTATTAGAGGCAGTGGAGATAGGGACCATCATCACAGAGATTTGAACGAACCAAACAATTCGGAAAATTAAGACAGCTTCCATGGCATTTGCCTCAGATACATTCTCGGGATATAAACTATAAGTCACACTAGATAGGGCCTGAGGGCAGGAGGGACATTATCATGGTAATATGTTTGAGGCTAAGAGGGTTGTGGAGTTTGGAATCATCCCAGAGGCCAGGAAAGGCCTATGAGTTTATTGATTGATGTCATCACGGTTCTCCTTCAATTCTACCTGTTCTTTAGTATCATCAAACAAGTGGAGAAACACTCCTTATCTATCATCAATCAATGTTTGGTAGGTTTAGTAGCGGACTCTATTTCAATACTCATGTAGCTTTCTTGACTTCGAATACTTCATACTTTGATGTGCCTAATTCCCTTGGAAGAATTCGTGTGGTTTTTGTTATACAATTTAAGGAAGAGAGCTATATTATATCATAAGAATAGCATTTTTGCCATAAGTTAATGGAGAGGTTGTTTAATAAATGTTCACTAAAGGTATTTCTTCGTAGTGATGAAACAGTTATTTACGAAGCATCCATTTGTGCTCAGTTGTTTGTCAATCTCCTTTGCCATCATTGTCAGGGCTGATGTTGGTTGAATATTACCTTTGAGATTAGAGTTGTTGGCAAAAAAGGATGAACAAGTTGAGACCATTTTCAGTTGTTTTATTTTGCAATGAGAACAGGAATGTGTCTGCTGAAATTTTCTCTTGTAGTGTCTATATGGTACTGGACTATTCCAAAGGCAGTAGAGAAATCTGGTTTACGTCAGTTATCTTAAGTTAAAAGATGTTTGCTGAGTAAGTCTGGTGACTTACAACATATGTAAACATTTGTGATTCCTTTCAGTACAGAAATACCCATATTCTATAATATATTCCTTTACAGAAGAAAAAAGTTGAGAAAGACTTTACAGTTGACTCTGACATTGTTCCATTTTCTTTTTTGTGCTTAAAACTTACAGCAGGTAGATAAATTGCATTTCATTGTCCTTTGAAATGATTTTTAATACCATAAGCTAAAGTTAAAATACACACACACACACACACACACCTGCACATGTGTTTTAGAAGTCTAAGGTGTAGATACACAGAATTAGTTTATATTATACATTTATTATTATGAACCTAATTTTAAATGGATATTATGACCACATTTATTTGGCATTTTAGAAATCTAGTTTGATTTCACTCAAGACAAAACAATAAGGAATTCAAAAAATATAGAACCATTTATAATTGTTTTTCTGCAAAGCCCATTAGACTGCTGGAGGTTTCATATTTCTACAGTGCTAGCAGTCAGTATTGCGGGGTCAGGGCCAAACAGTGAGTGAAAGTCAGCCCTCAGAATGAAGTGTCTCTTCTGCTTAACACTGGGCACCCGTGGAAACTGATAATGTTTGATTAATGGACGGCAGTCTTGCGGCAGCAAAAACATCTGCAAGAAGTGATTTATTATTTCCAAGGTATCGGGAACCGTGCAGTATCTTGCCGATTTAAGTATGTGTGCCTGAATAAAATAAATGAGATGCAACATGTGAAAAATGAAAACACATTACTTGTAAAGGATGTGTCACAAGCAGGGTATTTTTGTTCAAGTACACTTTGTCATGGGGACTTTTAATGCTGCTCTGAATACAAATCATTTAGCTGCTTCATAAAACCCCCTCAGTTGGAATTCTTGCATCTATCATAGAAGACACAAATGAGGGTTAAACTTAATGTGCTGTAACATTCCTTAAATGTTCAAATTTTGTGTCATATACCACTATTAAAACGGCACATATGTTTTATGTATAAAGATGAATTCATTGTAGCTACTTAAAACAACAGTGCCTGAGTGGAAAAGGGTTTGAGGTCTTAATTGAAGACTCATCATCATATACTTAGAGATAAAGCTTTCCCTGCAACCATTATGGTCGGGCATTTAAATAATTTATCATTTTGTGATTGAATACAGTTGAGTTGGGTGACATGTTATATGATAAATAATGGAATTTAATTTGTAACAATAGTATGGTACTTTAAGTATTACTATTCAAGATTGTATTGTGCTATGGATTATTTTTGTTGTTTAGGTAAAATTCTATTATCTATTAATGTAATTACATTATACATCACATATACTAGATAATCATATCTATGATTCTTTCAATGTATCAGAATCCTAATAATAATTATATTAGAAATGACAAACAATATAAAAATTAAGCTGGAGCAAGCTGGCAGAAATATACTATAGGGATTACTAATCCCTTCTCTTTTTTAGTTTCTAAGCTGTACCTGCTAATTTAACCAGACCCTAAAAGACAATTTTATGAAGTTGGTTGCTGTAGCTTTGAGTCTGCCACTCTTTAGAACAATTATGAAAATTAATCACCATCATAAGCTAAGTAAATTCTATAAAGGGAGAGTTATCTTTTAATTATGAAACTATATAATTGCCTATGCAATTGTAAATTAGAAACTCAATTAGGATAAGTTTTATGCACGCCTTTTAACCATTGCAGACTTAGGACAGAGAATAAGTAAATCCTCATTAAATGTTTTGTTGTATGGTTTAATAAATTAAACATTTAGAAAGGAGATAGAATTCATAATTAAAGTCAATGAGCTAGCAGTCTTGGGAAACTATGCCATACCAGATCATGAGTTATATATAGTAAAGGAATGGTCAAGAGAATAGACATAGTCCCTGTGAACTCTGATGCTGCTATGTTGGTGGAATACATACTAAATGCATTAAGTTCTGAAAAGGAAATTCACTGAAAAGTGATTTTAAAAAATGAAATTCTAAATGTTAGGGCCACGAGGCTACCTTTCAAGGGCTCCTCTCTGAATGAAGATAAGGATCTTTTAATCTGGGTTTGGAGGGAACAAGAGGACAAAGTGGCAGAGGCAGGAGGTGCTAGTGAGATTTGGAAGCTAAATGACCATGAGCAATCTAAAGAAGACTCTCTCAGATTCTGGGACTGAAACAGGGAAGGGGAAAACCTTGGAAGAGCCATTAACACAGAGGTGCTCAGTAAGAAGCTGAGGTGATACCATTGGCTGGGCACAACTCTTGACATCAGTTCTCTTCTGGTTTGATGACACAACCTTTCTCTGTCCTCCCATTTATCTTTTCCCGGGACTATAACAAAAATGAGAGCTCTTTTGTCACTACTTTTGGGAGCCTTCTACTCCCGGTTTTTAATAATGTATTTGTGTGTGTGTGTGTGTGTGTGTGTGTGTGTGTGTGTGTAGGTACACACATGCGTCCCGCCACCCGGCTAGCTTTGCCCGAAATAATTACATGGAAACTGTATTCTTTTAAACACTTCCTGGCCCATTAGTTTCAGCCTCTTATTGGATAATTCTCACATCTTGATTAACCCATTTCTAATAATCTGTGTAGCACCACAAGGTGGTAGTTTACCAGGAAAGATCTTAACTTGCGTCTGTCTCGGAGAGGAGAGTCATGGCGACTGCCTCACTGCCTTCTTCCTCCCATCATTGGGTTCTGTTTACTCCGCCTACCTAATTTTCTGTCCTATCAAAGACCAAGCAGTTTTCTTTATTAATTAACCAATGAAACAACAGATAGAAAGATGACCCTCCTTCATCACATGCACGCATGCCACTGTTAACACGTGCGTGTATCTGGAAGTCAGAAAACAATTTGGAAGAGTCATTTCCCCCTTCTGCCCCATGAGTGCTGGACTCAAGCCACCCAACTTAACTGGTTGAGCCATCTCACCCACCCTACATCCACTTCTTATATTTGCTGTCGAATTATTATTTAAAATAAACGTGCTTGTTTGACAAAAAAGATTATTCCAATGATATTTAAGTTCTATAGCAACCTCAAAATTTTAATTTCCCTTGCCCTCTCCCAATAGTGGTATAGGATTAACTGCTATTTGTACAGATTTGAATTTATTTATTGTTACTTTTAACCACGAAATTCCTCAAACATAGAAAAATGATTATATTTTAAACAAATTATTCATATAGAAAGTCATAACTAGAACAAGAAATGTAAAGGAGATTTACTTGATAACAGATTCATACAAATAATAATTTCTACAACTGCTGTATTTTCTAAAATTTCCAGCCACACTGTAAGGAATATTTCCTGGCCCTCTTGGGCTAGCAGATAGCCCCAGTTTTTAAGTGGAAAAAGGACCGGTCATCTTGAGAACTCCTTTACAGAGCAAAATGTCTTTGTTAAATACAGTTCTTAGTGGGGCTGTTTGCACCTCCAGGCAGAATAATTATAGTTCCAATTAATTAAAGACTAAAAATTACTTCCTCAATTAAGATGGAATATGTAGGCAAACATAACTTAAACCTACATTTAAGAGTTTCCAAGAACTCCTTGCACAGGTGTCAAATATTAATATAGCCTAACATCCTGCACATCAAAGCACATACAGAGATTTGTTCTTCCTAATTACATAGATACTGCATATGTAAAACAAAATTAAGATCTGGGGCATAGTAATAAGGAATCTAATGAGACATTAGAATAAATATAGGACACTTCTTTCTGGTTGTGTCTTGTGACTATGGGTAAGGTTTACCATTTTCTGTTCCTACACATAAGGTTCCTCATAAAATGATAAAAAGAAATAGAACATTTTATCCATTCTCCCTCAAACTGAGTGTGATTTTTGATCCATCTGTTATACGCAGATTCCATGTCTTTATTTGTAACTTTATTTAAAATAATTCAGCTTCTGCAGGGGTAGGAATGATTGTAGGAGCCAGAGTGGTCAAGGACACCAGGAGTACACAGCCCACAGAATCAACTAAGTAGGGCTCTTAATAGCTCACAGAGACTGAATCAACTAAGGAGCCTGTACCGGTCTGTACCAGGCCTTTTGCATACATGCTATGGTTGTTCATCTTAGAGGTTTTTTGAGAGTTGTAACAGTGAGAGTAGGGTTGTCCCTGACTCTTTTGTCTACTCATGGGACTATTTCCCTCCTCCTACTGACTCTTGCAGCCTTGACATGAGAGTTTGTGCCTAGTTTTATTGCATCTCATTATGCCTTTTTCAGTTATATCCCTGGGAGGTCTCCTCTTGCTGAAGGGAAACATCAGTGGATCAGGAGTATGGTCTGAGAGGAGGGGAGGGAAGAGAGAATATAGTCAGGATGTATTGTATGAGATAAGAATTAATCAAAAACCATAACGAAAATCTAAGCCAACATATTACACCTTAAGATTATTTTTCCTTTATTTTTGTACCTTCAAATTTGTCTTGGGGGCATTTATTAAAATAAAGATTAGGAGCAGCATTTGGAAATTGACATAACCAGTTATCAAGAAAACTGTCCCAAATTTGACAACTTACAGTTTTGGTTGCAATTTATAGCAGGGAATGTTTTAGGGTAATGGAGGAAGAACAGATCCATGCTTTGTGCCACTTTATAATGAAACATGAAAGAAATGTTCCGCGTGAAAGGATAACCTGTTTGCTTTTATGGGAAGTGGTTTGCAAAGGGTTTTAGACAGTGAATAGGAAATAACTATGTTAAACTCTCTCTTCATCCTCCCACACAAAACACTCAACGAAAACTGTTTCCTCATTATAGGACTATGAAATCAATATTATAGGGTTTTAATCCCAATGCTACAATGACTAGTGCCACATACATTTATGGGTATGGGGAAATAGGGAAACAAATAGATGAAGGGAGGAAAGAAGGGAGAGACAGAAAGTCAGAAAATGACAGAGACAGACAGACAGGTACAGAGATAGAGAAACAGACTAGGAATGAAGTCTTCCTAAAAATGTTAAAGTATGAAGGATAGAAATGGAAAAGATGATAAATAATGAAGTACAAGACAAAATAATCATGGAACTCTACCTTACACAGAAAGTGCCAGAGATCTGAGATGATCTTTTAGGAAAAATGAACTGGTTCCTAAGGGATCTTTGTATTTAGCATTTGCTCTTTAATAAGCCAGTGGCTTGAAGTTATCATGTGTATGATGCCTCTGTCCATGGCTCTTTGTTCCTCAGATGATTCATGGCACCAATTGTTCTTGATTTTTTTTAATCATTCGATGTTTGGCTAAGGATTATCTCAGAATTTCTCTTCCATGTGTCTCAGTCTGTATGCATGGCATCTCAGCCTTTGTAGCTTGTTCGCATGGAAACCTTGTTCTTGTTCTAAGACAAACCATGCCCTTTAAGCCTTAGTTCCAAGGGTAGGTGGTCACAAATGTTATTCTTGCCCTGTCTATTGCAATTGTCAAAACTCCTTGCTTGATGGTTCCAGATCAAAGGAAAATTAATGGATTGATGTTCAAAGAAGCATCAAATCATCTCAAAGTAATGGAAGAATTCCCCAGTTCACCTTGGCAAACAGCCTGATATATAAAGAAACACATTATGTCTGAATCTAAGAAGACTGTAGGTTTTTTTCTAGGTGCTTTTCTCTAATGAAATATTGTTTGTTCATTAAAAAAATGTTCAACAGTCTTAGTTGAAGTAAACTGAGCAGTTGACCAAAGTAACTCATTTGCTCATTCATATCTGTGGACATTCTTGAATTACAATGGCATGATTGAAAATGTTGGAACCTTCATATCTATGTTTAAAGGCTCCATTGTCAGTAAGCAAGTTCCTTAATAACTCTGTTCCAACCTTATAAGTTTTCATTCTGAATAAAAATGCAGTTTTACTCACAAGATCATTGAGACAATTAAGTGATTTGACACAGTTAAAACACTGTGCTATTGGCTAATGTAAATGCTTAATATTTTAGCATTTTTTGTCACATCTTCATAGCTCTTAATGATGTACAAAACTATGGGACCTGACTGTAGAAACTCATGCTGCCTGCAGATGCAGTCCCACTTATATTTTATTCTCCCAAATTTTATTCTTAAATCTGTTTTCTTTCATTCTTAAAATGTTCATTTGTATGTGCATGTGTGCATGCATGCATGTGTGTGTATGTATTTGATTGTACATATGTACATATATCTACAAGCCAGAAGACAGCCTCAGATATAGTTCTTCAGAAGCCTTTAATCTTGTTTAATGAGAAAGAATCTCTCATTGGCCTGTGATTTGCCAAACATGTCTGTGTTGCCTTGCCTGTGAGCCCCAAGGATCTCCCTGTCTCTGTCTCTCCAGTACTGGGAGGACAGACATGTGCCATCATGTCTGCCTCTTTAATTTGGGTTGGGGGATCAGACTAAGCTCTTTACGCTGACATGGGAAACATTTTCTTAGAGAACCATCTCTCAAGTCTCAAAAGCATATTTTATCTCTAATTATATAACAAAAAATGAAAGTTACCCCTATCAAACATGTCACATGCTATGTATTCAGTTGATACACAAATCCAAATGTCCATCAGACTCAGCTGCCAAGTTCCCAGTTAACTGGAGTTTGAGGGACCATGGAGTTTAAGTGATTTGAATCAGGGTGGCTGCAATGCCTAGAACATTAACTCTAGCACCAGACGTATTTATGCATTCCCAGCATCTCAAACAAGGGGTCATGCTCCTTAGCTGACTCCAAATGGAAGCTCCTCATTTCCAATCCATGCTATCCCTACTGTGATAGCCACACTGTCTGAATTGTGTAATCTGGTAGTCAGGACATTATTTTTAATTTACCATACTAAAATGTGCCAATAGCCCTGGCCCATCATCTGCTAATACCTGCACTTATATTCATGCCTGTCACTCAATGGCCTCGTTATGAGTTGCAAGATGCCTTTGAACAGTAACTTTCTTTGCTTCTGTAAGCTTGTCTTCAAGGTGAGAGATAATGAAAATCTGATTTGGTAGTAACAGCAGGGATGGAGATGAGAAGATGGATGAGAGAGAAAGGGCAGCACGGAATCATCAGTAATTGGCAAATATCAGATGTGTGAGTTGGGGAAATACAGAGGAGATTCAGAGGTCAAAGCACTTTTTGTTTTAGTAACTCATTGTAGGAAATGGTTCTCCCTGTGATACAGACTTGACAGTTTAATGATATTAATATTTTAACATGAAATAGTTTAGATATGTAATAACTTGCTATGTCTGTATATTCAGAAGCTATATAATTATGCAATGGAAAAATGCAGATGTACTATAGTAGTATGGTACTATACCACATAGTTTGAAATAATTTTTGTTAGTTTTGAGTAATTTTATAAATATATATCACAGTTGAATGAAATCACATTTAATATCACTTTATTACACATTAAAATGCTTACACTTCCTCTTTGACAAATCTTGGGTTGGAACTTATTTGCTTTTATGAAATATGCCTATGTATATACACATCTAAAATTTGTATACTATAATTATTTTCGGTATTATTATTGTTTTAATTTTTATTCTGTTTTGGCCCTTTTCTGTCATCTTCCTTTACATAGTATCTGAGCCCCAGAGGATTTTACTTCCATTTTCAATAGAATGAATTTGGGTCTCAAATGCTTAATCCCATCGTTATTTTGACAATACAGTATGTAAACTGAACATTTAAGTGGTGTTAACATATGACTTTACTTTTTCTGTTTATAGCAACACATCAAATATTTATATTTTCTAGTAAGGATTTCTCCTGTCTAAACTGTTTCTAATTTTTTTAAATGTAGTAAAATTGGGAAATAAGAATAACTTCAAAATTACAAAGTGATTTAAGATCTATTGGGAGTTGCTGAAATCAGAAGAAAACTGTTTAGATGAAATGGAAAAGAAGAATCGTGGATTTTTAGGAATCCCAGAAGTGGTTGATAAAATATGTAGCCCGTTGTTTTATTTTCAGTAAACAAGTGTAAGAGCGAGATGAGCTGTGCTGATGTGGTGTGGTGGTGTGACGTTAACAGGGTGATGGAGGCAGTGGTGGTGGTGGTGGTGGGGACTTTGGTGGTGGTTTTGACTGTAGTGGTACGGACTGTGGTTGTATGTGTGTGTATGTGATGTGATGTGGTATTATGGTTTGTGTAAAATTTTCATGCACACAATTTTATTCTGAAAGCAAAGTAAACAAAAGTATAGCAGAAAAGCATATTTACAAAAAGCACTCAGCTATTATAGCAGGCTATGTCATCTTAGAGGACATTCTTTTGGCTCTGTTCCTCATCATAACAAGAGTGCAAGGATGTTCTATAAATAAACAGTTTAAACAAAATTTGCTCATTTGATGATATATAGAAACATACTAACATGGCATTATGACAAAAATATTACTTGGAAATTTGAGAGAAAAGGCAACTAAAGTAATGCAAATAAGTCATAGTCTGGGTAAATATGGTTTATGCATGTCTGTAATTACCACATGCAGTAGACTGAGTCAGGAGGATTGAGAACTTGAAATTATCTTGGATATGTAATTCTACCCTGCCAACAAGGCAAAACAGGAAAATTCTCCAGAAGAATATTGCAGTAGAATATGTAAAAGAAAGTGGGCAAAATTATGTGTGTTTAACTAAAATGAGAATAATAGATGTAGCATCATTTATGAGAATGTGTGGAATAGCACAGAGTGCTGTTTCCATAGCAAAGACAGAAATAACAGGGGATGTAGCATGAGTTGACCGAAAATAAGAAGAATGTAGATTGAAACAAATGTAATGAAATGGAAGCTTAAAATGAATAAGGGCTACAAAACACAGTAACAGCTGGCAGATTTGAAGAGGAGGAAAATAAAACGAAAATGATGATGGAGGTAAATTTAAAGGTTGTAAAAATGAAAATAATAGGCAACAGAAAGTCTCATCCCAAACAGACATAATTAGAGTTTCTTGGCTAGAAAAACCAGGCCTCTGATGGATTAGAATAAACTTAAGAAACCCTACATGTGTTAAGTTAGCAACCACATTTTATTTTAAAAGTATTTGCATAGAAAAATTAATATTTTTGTTGATTTAAATCTGATGTCCTTCCCCTCCCCGTGTGTGTGTGTGTGTGTGTGTGAGTGTTTGAGTATGATTGTTAGTGTATGTGGTGGTGTTGAGTGTGCGTTTCTTGGAATTGAACCTGAGGTCTTACACATATGCTTGACCTGTGTATTATTATTGAGCTATCTCCTAGGCTGACCAGATGTATTTAATAAAATTATTAAATTGTCTTTATGTTTCTCAGAGCACCATTATATACAGAAAACTGAGAACTGTGAAACTGTGGTGGTTTTTTTTTCTTTTTTTTTTTTTCTGTTTAGCTAGCTTCAGGTAAATACCAGATCCCAGGAAAGATATTTTCAGGATATTCTGGCAATACTATTAGAAAACTGAATTTGGTCAGTCAGAGAAGATTCTAGAAATTGGAATTGTTCATTCATAAGTACCACACATATATAATTAAAAAGTTAAGAATGAAATAAATAAGAGGATATTGATGACAGGATAACACAGATGATCCATTTACTGACAATGGTAATAAGATGAAAATAATGGAAATGAGGGGTACTAGGCCAACATGTGAACTGGAAGTACCCTTCAATAGGCTGGTCATCATTTATGACTGACTTAGCCCCTGAATATAAATGGGAGTTCATCTAACAAGACAGTAGAAATGAGGAAGAAATATAATATTCACCAAATACTAGTAGAGGAGAACAGAGCCTGAGAAGCAGTCATTATTTCTTAATAGGAATTTATTGGTACTATCTAAAAATCAGCTGATGAGGGGTTTGTATTATATTATAAATATATAAATACATATTTAAAATTTAAAAAGAAGCAAACTGAATATTAAAATACTTTTAAGAAGCAGGGAAAAAAACCAAGATAGTCTTACTGAACTAAATAATGTCCTCACTGTATGATAAGAAGAATTAAAAGCAAGAGCAAACTTCATAGCAGACCGGAGTGTTCTAATGGTGTGTCCACAACTGCACAGTTAAAGTGAACTGGAAAATAAGCAGTTAGGGTAAAGACATAAAAGAAAAGGTGAACCGTAGTGTTCCTTAGTGTTGCCCCAGTCCTGGCAAAAAGTATTCAACTTCATCCCTAAATCAGAGAAAGCAACTGTATCAATCTCATGTGTAAATATCAATCCAGACATCTTAAGTTTAGACTGTGCCAACATAATTATTTTCTCAGGAAAAAAAAGGAATGTACATTAAAGAATAGTGAGTTGTTTGGTGTTAGGAAAGCTAGCAGTATCCCATATTAATGAACTTACTAACATGATGATCTTTATGCATATTAGTAAGTAATAAATTTCTATGATGTGAGAAATAGGTATATTCATAACACAAAATATGTATATTCTTGTTCTATATCTAATGCAGCACTAAGCTAAGAAATCATTCTCTTATTTGCAGTAATTCAGAACTAAGATAAACGTGTTTAGTATCACTATTATTATTTTTAATTTTACATGTACTAAGCCACTTAGGAGAAATAAAGCAATTAGAAAAGAATTGCATTGGTTGAGAAAAAAAATATATCGCTTGAAGAGCAATAATCAACGGCAATCGTCTGATAATATTCCAGAAGAAGTAAATGAGTTCAGTACGCTTAGGGTTCAACTCAGTGTACAGAGGCCAGTAGCTTTTATATATGCAAATAATAAGTCAGTAGATGCTGTAAATTATAATGGGAATGAGCCCAACATGTAAGTAAGCCTCAGCAGTTAAAAGGATATGCCATTGGATTATGAAGACAGATCAAAGGGACAAATTAAGAAAATCAGAAATAGGCACAAACACTTAAACTAAGTCAGTCAGTGTAAAAAGGTATCATCCAATTCAGCATGGAAAAGACAAATTATTCATTCCATGACATTGATAGAGTGGGAATATCCTTTGTGGTAAAGTTGAATTCAGGCACCAATGTAAAATAGCACATTTCACAGCAAAGGAAATAAAAATGACCTTTAAACAGTTGGGAGGATGCTAAACCTCACACATGGTAAAAGAAATGCAAATTAATATTCTACTGAGGTACCACTTTATCTATCATACTGGCAAATCTTTGACAGGGCTGTGAGGAAACAGGCACTCTTCTACGATGCTTGTGAAATGCCAGTTCTTTTTGCAGGAAATGGTTTCACATGCGTCAAAGGATGTGTCTGTAAATTTGTTAGCTGAACTATTTTTTGAATCACGTTAGCTTATTTGCCTTTGAGTACACCTTACACACACTCATGCGCATGGGCCACGGCATACGTGTGGGGGTCAGAGGATAGTTTCCAAAGGAGTTCCCTGCCTTCACCCAATGAATTCTGGGGACTCAAACGCCGGCCCTCAGGCTTGGCAGCAAGTATCATTACCAGTTAAGACATTTGCTTGCCCCGTGTTATAATATCAAAGTAAACACCTAAATATTCATGGGAGTAAACAAGCTAATAGGTAGTTCATTATAGAGCATTTAAATATATAAAATATATTTTATATATAGAACATATATAATAATAATATATAGAAATTATTAAAAAGATTTAGTGAAGAAAATATTAACAGGGGCTAGTAGTGTGAAAAAGTTTGCTATGGTTTTACATATATGCTAACATTTGTTGAAGGAAGTGATGGACATACGAATATTTATTTGTATATGTATAAGAATCATATGTAAAGGCTATCTTGCAAAGAATTGGATCAGAAAAGTCAATAAATAGTAAAGGGAGTCCTTTTATGATGTGTCTTCTTAGATCTTATTCTCAAACTATGTGAATATATTGCTCAGCCTTAAATAAAACTTAAAATTGTTCCTCACAATTAAAACTATTGCAAGACTTACATTGTAATGTGCTGTGGGACAATGGTCTGCACCCTGTCACTTGTATTTTAAAAAAACATTGGCCAGTAGCCAGACAAGAAGTATAGGTGGGGTGACCAGGCAGGAAGTATAGATGGGGCAATGAGAATTCTGGAAAGAGGGAAGTTTTAGTCTGCAGTCATTACCCAGACAGAGAGGAAGCCAGACAGAGCAAGCAAAATGTGACTGCCTCACCGAAAAAGGTACCAAGCTATGTGGCTAACATAGATAAGAATTATGGGCAAATATAAGTTATAAGAGTTAATAAGAAGCCTGAGCTACTAGGCCAATGAGTTTATAATTAGTGTAGACCTCTGTGTAACTCTTTGGGACTTAACAACTGTAGGACTGGGTGGGACAGAAACTTCAGACAATAGTAATGTGCTGTCATCTGATGTGTGTTATATACTTTTATTATGTACAAATTATAGTCACCTGGAAAGCATGGGACACAAACCAATGAAAGCTACTATGACTCAGCGGATGAACCGCTACCTTTGCAAGGGTGAAGATGTGAATTCAGAGATCCAGAATTCACTTAAAGTTGAATGTAATATGTATTTGAAAGTTGATTGATGAGAAATGGAGACAGGATTCTCCAGACGGTCATTGGTCCACTAGCTTGGCATATGAAGACAGGAAACAAGAGACCATGTACCAAACAAGTTAGAAGGCAAAGATCAATACCAGAGAATTTCCTCTGACCTCTGCATGCACAAATAGTTTATATGTGCCTGCATTCATACACACAAGCATACAGTGTATCACACACTTCACACATTATGCTTAAATACACAAGTCAGAAAAGGCGAGAGAGGGGAAAAAAGAAGGGTGGAAGAAGAGGCATTGGTTTTTGGAGAAAGGATGAGATAAAGTTGCTCTCTGCTATACAGGCTGACTTTGAATAACTGAGCTCAAGTTGATCCTCCTGTCTCAATCACTCCCAGGACTAGGATTGCAGGTATCTACCACCAAATAGGACAAACCAAGGTTCAATAGTTTGGGTTGTTTGCTTGCTTTGCTGTGCCAGTGATAAAATCCCGAGTCCTTTCCATTGTAGTCAAGTACTCTAGGATTAAATTACATTTCAGGGCTCCAAGAAGCATTTTTAGCATGATCTTTGGGTGCTAATGTTTGCTGTTTCAGATTTCTTACTATTATTTACTAGGTATAGAGGAACTTGACGTCATCTAATCCAAGTTTCTTTTTTATAGCCTTAAAGGATCATTGCATGCTGTGTGTGTGTGTGTGTGTGTGTGTGTGTGTGTGTGTGTACTTACACCATCTAAATAACTGACCAATGGAAAAGAAAGGTTGCTGGTCTACATGGGAACCAGAAAATACTGGGAGTGAAAGTCAACTTCCCATTCCCTTGGTAATGAGAACTGCACAAATCTGATGTGTCTCTGTCCTGTCTTCATGCTCACCCTTATCTCTCTACTTAACCTTGTTATTATTGCACATGTATCCAAATAGTGCGATTAACTCTGCAGGGATTTTCAGATTCCATCACCTTCCCCACCTTTGACTGTGTGCTGCCGAATTTTATCTAGTGTTTGTTTCAGGGTCAGTACCCACGCCAAATTTGCATCCACCCAGCTCGTGTCCAAAGGCATGTTCAATGGATATGACCCAGTTGCCAGTCTTCATGAAGGCCGGGGTCTCTGCTACAGCATCTCTGTGTCACCCAGCACATACACCTCAAATTTAATAAAGGCAGGGAGGCTAAATCTCACTTTGCAGACTGAAGACTGATGCCTGCAATTCTCAGAAACAGTTTGTGGTAGAAGGCCTACCATTGAAAGTCACAGAAGTCAAGAACAAAAAGGATACTTTAATTCTGAACATGGTGCCTTGGCCAAGTGAGTCAGTGTCCTGTCTCCCCATAGTTTTGTTTGTGATTCTTTGTGAAAGAGTTGTTTGTATTCACCCAAGGAATGTTTCTGCAATATACAGCAATATAAAGGGCAGTGGTGGTAATTAGTGAGAGCTGAAGAAGTACCCTATTTTTTACTACATCTTCCAGGGTAGTTCTCTGGCTACAGAGCTCATAGTGCAATAATACAGCCATTGGAATTAGACTCTTAAATAGTTTAACAAAAGAAGAAGAAAATGTTTTTGCAAGAGACTGAAAGCAATGTGGGTTTTTTTTTTGTTTTTTTTTTTTTTAGAAAAGACTAAAGCAAAACTGTAAAATATTTTTCTTCCTGCTTTGGCTATTCTTCTTGAAAATGAACCCAAGAACTTATATTACAAATTATGTCAGTCACTATACAGCCAGGTTTCATTCCTGTATTTTTCAATATTTTGGTGTTTCCACTTATGTATATAGACAAAAGAGACAGGTGGATTTATGATGGCTGATTGACATGTGGATACTTTTGTTTTGATAGTTAACTCCTTCTCTGTGAGGTGGCAAACAGTTTCTAGCCCCGAGATTCAATTAAGTGAAGGAAAATAAGGGCTAGCAGTCACAAGACTGTTGACCTTATCAACGTCACTCAGAAAGCGAGTTGCCTTGAAAAGGCACGACACGCATCATCTGCTGATACTCATACGCATCCGAAGAGCCGGTTCAATCACATTTTAAAGAAAAATGATCTTAAGCTTCCAATGAGTTGCTGCAAATTAACAATGAGATAATTGGAATCACTGTCAAAGCGGGAAATCGTATTTCTTTGTTTACCTACCAAATGTGAAATCAAATACACACATACAGCTAAAATCCAAGAGCCTTAAAATCCAACATAAAGGCCAAATGAGAGAAAACAAATACATACACAAAAAGTATCATTGAATCGTGAGCACAGAACAGTCATTTCTGTCCCATGTCTAAGCCATGAGGCAGAAGATAACAGAATGCATTCAACATCACAGAAATATTTATTTATTTTGAAGCAATGCTATAATGTGTGCTATAATGGATATAGTTTATTAAGAGTTCCTAATAATCAGCCATATATAATAGCTGGGAATCACTGTATCAGCCTTAAGTATATAGACTCATTTTAATTTTAAGTGAGGAAATTTGGATTAAAATTTAAGAACTTTTAATCAAATGATAAATGGATTAGAAGATGGAGTCCATCCAAATATAAAATCCACATATTTTCTGCCTAACCCATTTCCCACAACCTTTGCCCCATTACCCTAGTGATTAGATAGCCTCATCCAGAATTGTTTTCTGGAGGAATGTACACTTAAAATATCAAAAGTATTTACTGTCATCCTGGTCATGTAACTCAGTAGGTAAAGTGTTCACATAGCATGCACCAGGTCTTAGATTCAATATCCTCACCCTGTAAATCAAGTATGATAGTGAATGCCTGTAATTCCAGCTTTTGGGAGACTGAGGCAGGAGGATCAGAAATACTTCTTCCTAGCATTTTTCAATCTACATAGTAAGTTCTTACAGACTGTATTTTACCCTCCTAGTCAGTGAATGCTAGAACTGTGTTTTTCTATCTAACTCATTAGACTATCTACTGGCTGGACATTTTTTTCATTCCTCCATCTGAGCTCTCCTCTATTCAGACTCTGATCGCCACCCTTCTGCTCTCAATGTTCATGAAAACTAACTTGGTTTCAATCCTGCATATAAATGAGATCATGAAATGTTGTCTGATTTTAGCTCTGTTTATTTTTATCAAAAACTAAGTCTATTTGTGGTTGCAAATGACAGGAAGATCACATTTGAACTAGTGGATATGTTGCCTTTGTGTGAGTATGCCACATTTTTGTTAATTGATTCACCCAGTTGGACCCTCAGTTTGTTTACCTTTCCTGGCTGCTGTGAACAGCTTCCATAAACACAGGAGTGCAAATGGTCCTTTAGCATACTGATTTCATACTTTTAGATACATGCCCAGGAGTGAGATTACCGAGGATCATGGGAGTTCCACGTTTTACATTTTAAGGGGCTGCCATACAATTCTTCACATTGTCTGTTTACATCTCCACCAACAGTGTTAAGAGGCTTTATTTTCTCATGTACTTTCCAGTGCTTGTTATATTTTATATTTATTTTTCTGTAGGGGGTGGTGCACACACATCCACGTGTACACTAGGATGTGTGCAGGTCAGAGAAATGATTGTTGGAGTCAGTTCCCTCCTTCTACCATGTGGGTTCTAGGAGTTAACTTTAGTCTTCAGACTTGGTAGCAGGCACCGTTACTGCTGAGAAATCTTGCCTATTCATTCATCTTTATGTTAGTCGTACCTCTAACTGGAGTGAGGTAACATCTCCCAAGTGGTTTTAGTTTTATTTTCCTGATGATTATGTTTTTCTGTTTGTTTTTGCATCTGCTATCCATTCAGATGGATTACTCTCACACATGTCAATTTATACCAAGCTAGACATCATCTATCTCACTTTCAGAATCTTTGACTATCACACCTGTGTACTGTGATCTTCATGGAGCCACGCCCCACTGGTCACTTTTACTTCCTCTTTTCTCTGACTTGACACACTTACGACTTTTGTTTGGAAACAAAGAAAAAAGAAAGTAAACCCTCCTGTGAGACTTAGGTAGTTCTCTAGCCCTCTGATCCCCAGCAGCCACCTTCGTGACTTTGGATGCTTTCCCTTGAGTATGACAAGCCTTGGTTCAGTGTTTGTGAAAAACATAACAAAGGAGAAATTAATAGAAAAGAATTAATCTTGATATGTACTTTGCACTCACAAAAAAAAGCAAATAATGGAGCAAATGGGTACAATTAGGTTTTGTTATTTAGTAGGGGAAGAATGATGAGGTCTTCCCTAAAAGAACTAAATATGACATCTTCAGAAAAGTCAGGGAAGGTTTTGCATCAACATAGATCCTTATCTCCTGGAGTAGAAAACAACCCAGAGAAAGAATTTAAGACACTTTTATTCCAGAACTTTCTGCGTTTTGGCAGGATTAAAGAAGCTGAATTTTTTTCTGCAAGGTTCCTTCCTGCTTGTATCGAATCAAGCATCTTCAGCCCCATGTAATCTTTTCCAAACTCTGGAGTTCCAAGTAGCTTCCTGCAGTGTGAAATTGTAGCGCTGGCACTTTGCAGCGTACTAAGCCTGGCATCTATGCTTAAGGGATTTCTTAATGACCATGAACAGGTTGTCAAGGCGTTCCACTGACTAACAATGCCCTCCCTGAGTGGAATTTTCATTCTTGGTGTTTAAGGTAACAATGATAATTTTTTTCACTTGTTACAGAAATGGGAGGATTCAGACTGTACTTGGGACCCCTGAAAGCTTTTGAGAAGAAAAATCAGCATTTGTACGGCCATGACTTGTTCAGGAGTTGTGGAAGACAGTGTTAAAACTAGAAACTTGTCTTCTGTGACACGTTTTAGTAATAATGGTTAAAATTGTAATTTGTATTCTCTTCATCTTCATTCATCCATACTCTCTTTCCTGTAAACTAACTGAAAAGAAAATCATTCTTAAAGTATGGTTGTCAGGTAACAAGAACTATCGATATATTGGTCCTAAATAGTCACAACTCTGATGGGCATTGAAGCCAAAGCTTTGTCATCATGAACATGAAGTTGGAAAGGTCCATTGAGAGGATCAATTTGCACAACGATATGCATCTGACATTTAACCCAGGCCTCATGAGCCTGACCCATGCTGGGACTAATGAATACGCATATGAAGACATGGAGAAAAGGTGATGACCACAACTGGGAAAGCAGATTTACAAAAGGCACCAAGGAACTCAATTATATGACCTGCCTGGGTGACATAAATACCTCAATATTAATACTTTTATGTAAATACTATTCATACATGGTAATATGAAATATGCACTCAGATATTGTTATAATCACCTTGATAACAATCACTTAGAAACCACTAAGTATTATGTACTATGAGACAATGGTAATAAGGCATGGGTGTTGTCAGGAAACCAAAGCTCACTTTTTTGTTTCTGACGTATATGATGACAGAAAGGTTACAGGGAAAAAAAATGAGATGTTTTTCTAGTGTAAGCATGATGCTCCGAATAATGGTAAAATAGCATTCTTCTCAGATCATTTGACTTTGATTTTCTAACTCATATGTACAGAGAGGGCATGGAGGCTACTTCATATAAATCACACACATCCTGTTCTGAGGAAGTCTAGGTTTAATCACTTAAAAATCATATCCTTGTATTTCTTAGCTAAAGAATGTTTTTTTTTTACACAATTTGTAAGCAAATCCACTTCTCTGTTGCTCATGCTGCATACATATTTCGCCATGAAAGCAAACCCCCAGAAATAAGCTATGATTTTCTTACTCATCCCAACAATTGCATTCTCAACACCCGCGATCTTGGCATTTGGATGGGTCACTAAAGAACAGGCTTGTCCTTCACACAGGACCTGGAAACAGGCTATGGCCTTTGGAGAAGGGAAGTCCCAGGAGGAAGATGGGGAGGACCACTAAAATCCTACCCTGCATGGTAGAGCCAAAGAAAAGATCAGAAACTTCTGAGGATGCTGCTGAGGTCTGCAGCAGGCCTCCTCAATAAGTAGCCTGGCCCGCCTCTGGGCCCCAACAGTTTTTCTCCCAGAGGCTTAGACTCCTCCACACTGACTCTGCTGGTATTTTGAACACCCAGTCTAAGTAAAACAGAGCACAGGATGAGCACATCCTTCCTCCCTGGATATTTGCATTTTAAGCCTTTTATCTCTAGCTATAGATTGAAGGGCTTTGGTTACAGTTAAAGGAATTTCAAGCAATTGCAGCTAGATGGATGAGATTAGATTGGGTCCTGAGGGGCTTGTCTTTGTCCCTAAAAATCCTAGTATTGTCAGATACACTAGATGCAGTCATGAATAGGCTTTGTTCTGTCACCATTCTATATGCTTTGTGGAAACACAGTGCCTACTGTGACCACCAGTGTCAACTACTGAGAAATGTCCCCTTGCCTCTACCCTTCTACCTTATTCTTTGAACCTTCTGAGACGTCTGTTGGTATCTTTAACATGTTTTGCTTCCTCGTTTGTGACATTTTCTTCTGCCTCACCAATGAATTCATTGGTCTCGTGAGTAATTATTGCTTTGCTGTCTTCAGAGCACGACTAACCTCTTCAGTTAATTTTTTTTATCTCAGTGGTTACATTTTAGTTGTATTATAGCACTTTTAAAATCTAGTTTTTCTCTTCTGGTGTCATAAGTTGTTGCTGTGTTTTGGAGAAAAGCAGTAACTAGATCATTTTCCAGTTTGAGTACTGGCATACTGGTTTTAGAGTTTCTGCCATGGTTCTACAATTGAATTATTTTTGCAAGTTCATGGATCAAAAACTGATGTAGTTTTACTTATTTTTTTTCTTTTAACATTAGAATCTTTCTTCCTGACTGAAGTCTGTTTTATCATGCTGTTTTTTTTGCCATATAAACAATTTGACTTCCATTATTCTTTTGTTAATTCTTTTTTATTAAACACAATTTTTGCCAGACAATGGTAGTGCATGACTTTAATCCCAAGCACTTGGGAAGCAGAAGCAGGCAGATCTCTATGATTTTGAGACCAGTCTCATCTACAGAGTAAGTTGCCTGACTACATAGAGAATCCCTTCTCAAAAAAATCATGTATATAAAACCATATATATTTATGTACATAAAATTTCAAATAGAAATGCATCACTCCTTCTCCACTTATGAATTCCCTGTTTTACTTTCAAGTTGATAGGCTCTTTTTCTTTTCTTATTATTGGTGTGTGTGATTATGTGTGTGTATGTAGACATATGAATACAAATACTGCAACCAATATGTTCTTTTTTGTATATGAGTGTGTATGGTTTCAGGAATGACCACTCTACATTAGACAATCTATACAAAAACTCATCCTTGGGAGATGGCAATTCTCCTTCTCCCAGTAATCATTTAGCTGCCTGTCATTCTTTGTCCAGGGATGGGGCCCTGTGACCTGTTGCCTCTTCCATGCTAATATGTTCATTGATATCACTATTGTTCCATTCTTATTTATGCAGCAACTTCTAGGAGAAACTACATCACCACAGACTTTCTGGTATTCTGGCTCTTAGAATCTTTCCTTCCTGTCTTCTATGCCGTGTAGATGCAGTGAATGGGATGTAGTTGTGTCCACTGGACCTGGGCACCTCATGATCTGTTGATCTCTGTATTGAGTCCAGTTGAGGTGTATTGTGATGGTCTCCATTTCCTGCAAATACAAGCTCCTTTGATGAATGCCAATGGCCGCAATAACTGTGGGTACAAAGATCAAATTTAGACTATAGTAAGGAATTGTGCTGGTCTAGCGAAGTGGTGGTAGGGGATTCTTTTCTAAGGTTGATGACCTTGCTAGTCCTGGCAAGCCGTCTGTTTCCAGTACCAAGCATGCCTTTTTTTCCTGTTGGGTGGGCCTTAAGACCAATTAGACAGCTGTTGGTTGCCCATGACATATGAGAGAAATTTATTGCACCTATAAGTTATGTTGCTGTACTGGCTGTTGTGGTCCATAGGCATTGTAGCTGGGTTAGACTGTTTAATTGCTTTTCTCCCTTGGCAGCTTACACAGGATTTTCTGGTACAATGGAAGGAAACTAGACCACAGGAAAGAGGCTTTCAGGTCAGATCCAGTTTGAATTATCTGATTCTTGTGTCCTAAATATATGGTGTCTTCAGCAATTGGGGGTACCCTCCTGAGAGCCAACCAGGACATCTATATTCTTTGTAGTTTTGGGAATCACTTGTACTACCCGGACGAGCCATTTGAAAGGAGATTTCTCTTGCCTATCAGGCTGAGTTTTAATGAGATATTAAGAATACATTTTGCTTTTTACTTTCATATCTGTCCTCATCTCTGTGGCCCATTTCTTGACTAGTTATTCTGTCTCTTCAGCTCCTCCCTTTCTGCAGTCCTGAGTCAGGATTTTAATGGGATGAGAATCTACTCTCTCAAGACAACATTGGCCAAAAGACTGCTTTAACCTGAAGTTCTGTTGGCAAGGCTCTTTGTCCATAATCTGACCTACCTACATTCAAAGTACAAACTTCTCTGTCCTTTCACGGGAGAGGAATTTCCACACTAGTGATGTGAAGTCAACACCCAAATACAATGTCATCAACAAGCTTTCCTAAAATATCCACCCACCTTCAGTCTCTTAGCCATTTCCTCTGTGATGAAAGGTTGCCTTGAACCTTTGTCTAAATGCTTGAGTTTCATGTCTTTTTTTATAAGTTCATCTTTATGCAAATATTAAGTGGATTTTTGTTTGTTTGTTTTCCTTGAGCCCAGCCCAGGCTACAAGAGAGATGTTGTCTGAAATAAACTGATAAAATCAAAATTGTAATAATCCTTCTGTCTTGGTTGCCTTTGTTAGTGTGATTCAGACTCCCAGAGACAGAGGCTTAGGCAATGGAGGAAAAGTTTTCATTCTTACATACCAATAGTGTGTCTGGGGTGTAGCAGGCCATGTCTTCAGTGGACAGACATCTTGGTTTGGTTAATACAAAAAAGGCCATTCCCGTTGTCTTTATCTTCTCTGTCCCACATCTTGAAGTCTAATTCCAGATAGCCAGGTGGCAGCAATTTCATTCACAAGCTTTCAGAGACACACTAGTTCAAGCTACCCATCTCAATCTTAGTGCCTTATATTTAGTAGAAGTTTTAATATAATTTACTACGCGACGATGTCTGGCTCATGTCATTTTCCGGTAATCTTTACCTATGTTTGGTTTGGCCCTCCTTTATTTTGCTTGTTTGCTTTGTTTGACTCTTGCATTTACACATTGTGTTTTGACTTTCTTCTTTAACAAGTTATTGCTGGCATAGCCCGCCTTTACCCGCAGTAGCTCAACAGTTATTTGGCTTCACAGTTTAGCTTGATTTTTCAGGAATCTCAAATAGTTTTCTTGGAGATTCCAAATCAAAAACCTTGTAATTAGTAAGAAACTAATGAAGATTGTGTGACTGGTACAAAATTGATGGAGTCGAAATTCTGTGTGAGAATAACTTGTGCTTTTTCAAGCTGGATAGATGCCAGGAATAGTTTTCTTAGCAATGTGTGTGCTATTTCTATCCTTAGGCACTTAAAGCCCATCTGAGATTAATTAGCAATTACACAAACATTCGACATTCTCAAACAATTTTGATTTTTTTAACCTAAAAACAGTCAATCCTCCCAGGCAAAAATCTAAAGTTATAGATTATAAAATGAAGATAATGCCATCTATAAGTATGCTAAAAAAAAAATCCAGAGGCTATAATTTTGCCCAAAGCAACAAGCAACTATTTCAGAAAATGCTGCATCTCACACATCTGTAAAACCTGAACCTGTAAATATTAGATGGTAATATTAGGGCCATTGTTGGGCTTAAAACTTCTCAAGTTAGAATCAAAATCATAATGATAAATAACTGTGTCTCAGTATGACTAATAGTCCAAGATGGGCTTTTAACATGCTGTATGTCTTCAAATACTCTGTGAAGCTCATCCATGCTTGTGTTTTTGAGAAAGTTCAGATATATATCTGTACGATCTGCAAGCAGCGTGACTAATTATCCCTAAATGCATTTATCATTAAATAAACCTCACAGGAGACAGAACGATTGTTTATTTTAGCAGTATAAGACTGGGGGTGGTAGATGGCTCTAGAACATGGGATTACATTGCCAGAATGGCACTATTTATTAAGCTATGATAACGCTAATGTTCCTCTTTGATGTATAGCATGTGCGACTTCAGCTGAACTTGTAGAGAGCCTTAAGGATGTTTCATTGAACATTTAGTATGGCAGCCAGCCAGAATACATTTAGCTTAAGCCCAGATGACGGGCTGGTAATGAGGTAGTGATTGATGACTAGAGCTTCCTTATGAAAACCTGCTTGATATGCTGGGGGGATGCATTGCTGACTCTTTTCATTTCCCTCCCTGTTATATTAGTTATTTTTACTGTAGAAGTTGCATTGGCTTGGGCTTATGCATTCTTGGTATCACTTTTAGATTACAATCGAACTGTGGTGTGGAATTTTAGAAGTCCAGCCCTGTGGCTGTATTTATGTATAATTCAAATCTCAATTTCAAAGGGGTCTTTAAAAATCACTTGGAAAAAAAAACTAGAAATGTCTTATCCATAAAATACTCTAATATTCTTATTTTGCATCTTTTTAATGTTATAATCCTTCTGACTTCTTTCTTCCCACCCCCCACAGTGTGAGGAAGCTCTTCTCAGCCTCATAACTTCAAAGAAAAAAAAGAGCAATTGTTCAAATTACTAAATACAAAGAGTCTATTTTCAATTCTTCACACATTTTAGTGGTGTGCATGTTTGTATCTTTTCCTAAATAAAACATAGAAACATTATTAATTCATGTTTATTTGTATATATGAAACTGTGTTCATTGTAAACGGAATGTTCTTTTTTGCCTCTAATCTATGCCTTTGTTGCCTTATGCATTTGCTGTCTTCTCTTGTGTCCACATCAATCACTTCCCACATTGGTTTCCCAGAAGCCCTGGTGATTACAAAATGCCCCTTTCCAGAATGGCCACTCTGGGTGCCTACTGACCTGGGCCAAGGTGGAGAGAAGGCCCTAGATTAACATTTCACCCGTAATAAATCTTGCTTGTTGAAATGCCAACAACAAATAGCGTATCCCAAGATTGACAAGAGAAAATAAACTACCCTTCTGTCCGCTTTGATCCTGGCTAGCTGGGCTTTCAATTTTATCTGTCAGAGGAGAGTCTGTGCCCTTTTGTTGCCTTGAAGCCATCATTCTTCTGGGGTTAGAGTGACCCAACACTCACAACTCTTGGTCACAAACCATCCCTGAAATTGCTCGGGCAGCATACGTTTGAAGTAATAGGTTACCCAGCTGATAGAACAAGAAGCCATATTTTGTGTGGCTATATGAGAAACTCGTTCTGTGAGGATACTTTTGTGGATGTTTCAGTTACCTTCGTGTCTTCAATTATTTAAGTTTTTATGAGACCTGGAATGAAACAAATGGAGACAATGCGAGTATTAGTACCCCACTGAGGTTTAGCTTGTCTCGTGAAGCCTTTGGTAATACTTCCCATTGACAGGCTGTATAAACAGCAAAAAGTTTTATTGACCCTATAATTCTTTACTCTTCATCGAAAATATTATTAGAATTATTGTTGCACCAAAGTAGAAGACATATCCTTTCCGATTACAGATTTCATCTTTTTTTTTTTAAATAAGTTGCTAACCACAATTACCACCAAAACATACTTTCTTACTGGAGATAAAGAAAGTTGTTATTAACTGGAAAAAGTTTCCAGTGGCAAAAATTTGACCTAAAATTAATTATTTACAAGTTTAGTCGAAAGACTGGCTAAGTCAGTGCTGCAGCTGAGAAACAAGCCAACACTCTCTGCAAAACAGCTTGAAGTCAACAAAACACTAGGCTCTGAGGTCCTAAAGAAGCAGAGGTTCAAGCCCTTGTGAGCTCAGAGCTGCAGAAGAGATGGCACAGGCAGAGTACGCCGAGGGAGGAGCAAGCCTCCTCAGAGGGGCTGGAGGGATCTAGAAATAGGATGAGTGGCTGGTTGGAGGGAAAAGGGGTAGTGGTAAATTAGGCACCGAGAGATAGAGGCAGAAAACACCTACTTAAAGGATCTTAGAAAGCAAAACAAACAAGCAAATGAACGAATATATTTAGGAGGGAGATGAAAATGAATCAAAAGACATTTTACAGAAAATTTTGTAGTAAACGATAAAATTATTAACTGTTGCATGTTACATTTCAGTTCCATTTAGCATGTCTGTATTATCTAATTTGACTTGCACAGCTCCAAGGATATAGACTTTTTGCTGTCTCTATGTTACAGGTGAATCATAAAACAATTTATGTGGTCACATTGCTGTATAATTTCTAATTTTTAAAATTCAGGAAGTTTGCTAAATGTAGTGATACAGGATGAATGCTCATATTTTATTTATAGTTTTATCTTGAATGGCAGGTGGGGTAATCTTTCAAGTAGGCTTGTTAGAAACAACCTACTTTGGGAGGATTGTTTGTGCATCTGAATTTCACGAGAGTACCAGGTGTGGTGGCTTTTTTCCATTTGGTAAAATAGGGCTTCATCAAACTAAGTAACGGGAAGTCGAGAAGTTCCAAAGGAGGACAGCCTTCACGATTATGGATGCCCCTGTGTGCACAAGATGCCCTGGGATATGTAGCTTGAGTCAAGGGTCTCTCTTACCTTCTCTCTCAGTTGTCTTAGTAGAGTGTTCATAATATATTCTTTTAACTTACTCTTTCCTGTCTCACCTCCCTGCATCCTAACAGCTGTTTCCTGGCATTGCCTCCCTAATAGATACTTCTACTTACTCTCTCATCTCAGGCACTGCTTTGGGAGAGCCCACAGCAAGACCATGGTGGGCATGTGAGTGAGAGGAATCTGCCATATTTGATTTCTCATTTAAGTGTGTGAGACTCAAGAGTTTTATTGACAGGTGAAAGGTGACATGGAAGGAAATCAGAAAAACAAAGTAATAAGGGGATTTACTTTTGAAAAAGATAACTTTTGTAGAGTCCTAATAGCATCTAACTCGTGTGTCTGCCAATTGCTAGGCACACTTCGGCACTTATTATACATGCCAGTCAAAGCAGCTATTCGTGAATCTCAGCATTATGAGTCTGGTCCTTCAGCATGCATGTAGCAGCTGGGATTTGAATCCAAGTCAGTAATTTTAGAGACTGGACACATAGCCTCTGTGCTTTTTGTACTGTTGATATACATGGCAAGAAACAGTAGTCTTACATTCATACCGTTAGCTCTTTTTACAAATAATAAAGTTGTATTTTTTAATTTCTTGTTCTTCTATTTTTGCACATATACATATATAATATATAAAATATTTTGTAAATCTATGTGGGGCTTGGGTGCCATTTCACAAATTGTGGCCTGTCTCATCTCATAAAAAATATGAAGAGAGCCGGGCGATGGTGGCGCATGCCTTTAATCCCAGCACTCGGGAGGCAGAGGCAGGCGGATCTCTGTGAGTTCGAGACCAGCCTGGTCTACAGAGCTAGATCCAGGACAGGCTCCAAAGCCACAGAGAAACCCTGTCTCGAAACCCCCCCCCCAAAATATGAAGAGATAATATTGTTATGAGCATCATTAGCAAGGTTGCTAAGTGGTGCTGAATTTCTTATAATTAACTGTCATTTGATAAGATTGTTTCCAAGTATTATGGGATGCTTTATTGCAAAATCTAAAACAGCAGGCAGAATATATAGAATGCCAAAGGCATCATTTCTTGTTTCTCACAAGTTTCTAAATGACAGTTTAACTATTCATGTCTGAGAATACTTTCACTTTCACACAGGCAATAAGAGAGTCACTGTGTGTGGTGGGTGGTAACTGGGGGTGTGAAATATATTGAGCAAAGTAGTTGTGAATATGTGAACATCAAGGCCTAGGTGGGAGTGATGAAGGCATGTAGGTAGTAAGCTGAAGGAATGTGGTCACATATAGGTAGGAGTCATAAGGACATACAGAGAGTAGGCTAAAGATTACTAAAGCAAATGTATCTCCTTCAACCTCCAAGTAGAGTCTGAGTTTATTGCAGTGTCTGGTGACAGGATGGGTAAACTCCTTCTGGATGTGGTCCAAGTGCATGACCTAGACATTATGGATATCCCTCTCTCTTTCAGTATCAATGTAATTTTTGTATCCTAAATTTGGCACATAAATGTCTCTAAAATGGGAGCCTGTGTCTGTAGTCCTATTGTCATTATCACAGCCCAGGAACTTCTCTTCTACTTCCTAGATATTTACAATATAGCTTACAAACTAGTTTCTCTAAGGGTGGCATCAAAGGTCTTTAGCTTGTCTCTAAAAACCCTTTATGATTTTGCCTTCTGGTGCCAGTGTTACAACCATATGATTTACTTTGTGTATTTTTATATGATATTAATATATTATCTAATGTTTTTAGTAGCATCATGTATAATGACCTGTGGACAATATGCCATCCCCTAAGGTCATTTCAAATGTAGAAATATCTCAAGATTCAGTGTCCCAGGTGAAGGGAATCCACGACCTTCTGTGCAATATTTACTGTCAGAAGTGAAGTGGGGATGGCACAAATCAGGAAACTGTAGACTTGGGACAAAGGACTCCAGAAATGCTCACCAAGGAGAGCAAAGGAACATACACTTCCTGCTACTTAGGGGACCTGGGGAGGTGCAGACCAGAAGAATGACCTGGCAAAGACAGCCAAGTGAATTGACTTGCTCCTGGTAGTGGCCTCATGTTTTTGCTGTGCTGTCGAGCACAGAGGACCTGCCAGCATGTAGTCCTTGAGATTCCTGGAAAACGAGTATAAGTTTTATGCTTTAAGACCTATTAATATCTACAATTGTCAGCATTGACCCCAAAATTAAGGGTCTTCTAAGTTAAAGCACATGGGATTTATGGCAAAACTCTGCGTCTAAAACTTCGTAGATTGTTTCCTTGTTCTGTAGACTGATTGTATCCATCTAATGGATAGACTGAAATGTTAAGTAATAGAGTAGCTTTAGGAAATGGGACCCTGAGGGAAGGGTTGGGCTGTGACTCTGAAGGTCTCTTGGTCAGGCCAGTATCCCTACAAGAAAAGCTCTGTAGGGCTTTCTGAGCCTATTTTCTTTGTGTGGAGATGCAGGAAGATAGTGATTTGTAGGTAGGCAGTGGAAAGGACCAATTGGAATTAGTGCATGGTGACTGTTCCTCACCTCACACCTGCAACCCCTTGATCTCTAAGAAATAACCTTCTGTTGTTTATCAGCCTCTCGGCCTGTTCTGCTTTCTTATAGCTGCCTGTGCTTGCTAGAATGCCTTGAAAATGTGTTTCATTTTCTTCCTTTTATTGAAAATAGATTCTTATTTTTATTAAATACATCCTGATTTTAGTTTCCATTCCCTCTCCTCTTCCCAGATCCTCCACCACTCCCCTCCTTTCCCCCATCCACTCCCTTTCTATCTGTTTTAAAACTCTGTTTTCATTTTAAATAAACCAAGTATCTTGTAGATCTCATTAAGATGCTTTGGGAATGAAAGTCACCCAGAAAACAGGTGACACATAATATATATTTCAAGAATGAAAGTCGCATCCTAACTCTGCTCCCTTTCTATATCTTTTCATTTTGACGATTGTCACTGCAACACACGAAGAAGGCATGCCAAGACTTGATTGCCCTCACCTGCGAAAATACTATAAATAATGACTTATACCAATTTCACATTGTGTTGAAAGACTGATACTTAAGCTGGGAAATATATGCATCTGGTTCAGAAGCAATAAAAGCAGAGATCTGAGGTCAAATATATATTTCAGTTAGACCAAGTTTTGTTTTTTTTTTTTAGTTGTGAGAAACTCACCTTTTGCTTCTTTTCCTGCTGTTTGAAGGATGCTATTCCCATTCATTCTAAATATTCACTTCTAAATTAGTTAAGATGAGCAGGTAAGATGAAAAGATGAAAAAAAAAGCTCCAAATTTTAGATAATCCTTCAACCAATACTTGTGTATTTGAACAGTGTTTTTTTTTTTTTTTTTCATATCACAGAGGACATGGTAAGAAAGGTCTCTGACCTCCCATTGTCCTCGGTGGAGCAGTTGCAGGAGTCATGATGACAAGCCTCTAATCATGAATCCTTGAGAGGTGACTCAAAAAGGCAATGCTGTGTTTGTGTGGAGGGATTCGTCATCTGCCACAGCCCACAAAAACTACCTCCTCCATTCTCCCAGTCATAAGCAAGGCTGTCATAATGACTGCTTGAGACTGCAAAATTCAAAAGAGGAAATTATTGTTTTATAACTGACTGATTTTGCCAGGATTGTTGATTGCTGTAGCAAAACACCACAAATTGGGGCTGAAACAACTGAGTTGTATTTTCTTACAATACTAGTAGCTGAAATCGATGTGTGTGTGTGTGTGTGTGTGTGTGTGTGTGTGCGTGTGTGTGTGTGTGTGCGTGTGTGTGTGTGTGTGCTTAGACCTCTCACTTTGCCTGCTGATGTCCCTTTATCTAGTATCTTCATACTGTCTATCTTCACCTATTTCTGTCTTCGTTTCCTCTTTATTTCAGGGCACCTGTAACAATAAACTCTCTCCTAACTGAATTCAATTTATTCGAATTCTTCAGGTGATTCTTCTGCAAATATGGTTACTATACTTTTTCTAAGGTACTGAACTTTGGAGCGTCAACCTATCAATTTTGGGGAATATATAACTGCTACTTCTCTTTGCATCTAACATCAATCTGTCAGTATTTTATAACCACTTTTAAGATCACTTCTCCTCCTACTATAATCCAGGTACATATCAACAGCAGTTTTTACAGAATGCCACCAGGGTTTGTTTTTCTTTTTTTTTCATTTTATTTTATTTTTTGTTATTGTTTGAATGTATGTATCCCTTTATGGTTGATTTATTTTAATTGAGTTGTAAAGAGTTATTTATCATTTTATAAATAGCTGTGTGTGTCTTCATAGATGTAAGAGCACCAAATATGTGCAAGAGCCTGTAGATACCAGAAGAGGGCATTGGATCCCCTGGAATTGGAGTTACATGCAGTTGTATTCTATCATATCTCTGAGTGCTAGGAACTGAACCTCGGTCTGTAGTAAGAGCCATGCATTTTCTCAATTGCTGATCCCCTATCTAGACCCACTTGTTGAAATTTTAGCAATCAATATAGAAGTATGAAGAGGAAGAGTTCTTAAGAAGTGTTTAGGTGTGAGAACATGGCCTTTATGAATATATTGATGACAGTTTGTTCTCCTGAGTCCAAAGAAAATCTGCTCTCTTTCACTTCCCTGCATTTACTTCTTCGGGTCTTTTCCAAAATGCTGTAATAGACCACTAAGCCTTCCTCAGAAGACAAACAAATACTAGAACCATAATCTTAGGCTTCCCAATACTTGCAACCATATCCAAAACAAACTTTCTCTCATAGACAACCCATTCCCAGTGATTCTGTTATAGCCAGGGAAAACAGTCTCAGTGAGTCCATCGGCCTAGGATAGTCTTTCTTTGTAGTTTATAAAACAATTAACATTAATAATGATTTTAATAAAAATGCCATAAAATACTATATTACAAAGTCTGACTATGAGCCCTTGTGAACGACTGAACACCAGTATTGCAAACATATTTCTTGTTCATTCCATAGTCAATTATCTGTGTTGTAGATTAGAAAACCCCTTTCATTATTTCTAACAGCCCACTTTTAACAAATTTGTAGTAGATTTTAATAGCCTACCTCTAAAGAATTATAATAGTTTTTAATTCCGCACCTCCATTACTCTGAGATCATGTGCTTTCTCCTCTCGAGGGAAAAATCACAAGGGATCTCACTTTGACACCCCAAATTTCTTTCTCCATTGTTGTTTGACTATCTGGGATACCCCTCAAATTGTGCCTAATGTTCATCTGCCTCACCATTTTGGTCTTCCATCTTAATAGTGTTCATATGCTTCCTGGGCCACTGGTCATGGCCAGTGCCCTTGGACTAACTGCATGCAAATCTTATTCGCAGAGAACGCGAATGGCCTGGATCTGATGTTACAGTATGTTGGAAAGTGATCCTCGCTGTCCACTTCATGTTTTTCCTGCATTTTGCTCTTCACGTTATCTTTCCTCTCAACATCAATGATGAACAGTCAGAGTTCTTGCTGCGATTCTCTGAGAAGGCTGTCCATTTCCCAACGGCTTCCACCATCTCTGTAATCACGTCTCATATTAACATCCATCACCTGACTCTAATAGTCTGAATTGTGATTCTAAATGATAAAGCAGCTGCTTTCTTTCTTCTCTTTCCTTCTCTTTTTTCTTTCTCTCTCTCTCTCTTTCTTTTTTGGTATTTGTCACTATGAATAGGCCACACTTAAGTGAAGCTTGTTCTGCACCTCCTTGAGATCAGGGTAATTATGTAATTGCTTCCAATCTGCTTGGGTATTTTTCCATTCTGCCTACACAAAACTGGTATGCTACTCAGCTTTCATTGCTATGACAAAACTCCTGAGAAAAATCGATGTAAAAAAGGAATAGTTTTTAATCTCCTCACTTATTTCCAAAGTTTTCAATCGTGGTCAGTTTGCAATATTGTTTTCAATCTGGTGTGAGGCTGTATATTATATCAGGGGGCATGTGTAGGAACAAAACTGATCACTCCATGGAGCCTGGAAAGGGGTGAGAGGAAATGGTTGGAATCTTCAGTTAAAAGCACCCAGTCCTCTTCCAGAGAGGCTCCACATGGTTTGCTCCTGAACTCTTGGTGCTCTGGAGATGGAAACAGGAGGGTCTCTGGAGCCTGTTGACCAGGTAGCCACCACTTAGTGAATCAGTGAGGTGCAGATTCAGGAAAGAAGAGACGATGTCTCAAAAAGTAATGTGAAAATCAATAGAAGGAAACATCCAGTGTGAATCTCTGAGCTCCACACACCTGTACACACTGTGTGTGTTCACCCTCTCATAAATAAGCATAAATGCTTATGTTAACAGCATACACAGAAAGAGACAGAGATGACAGAGACAAATAAAATGGTGCTTCTATAGACTGGCACACTGAAGAACGAAAGAACATACACTAATAGATGAAATAACGAACACTATAAAAGACAAATTCACATATATACAGATTTCTGAAATCATAAGCTACTTGAAGTTTGAATGAAGTGCATTTTTTGAAAAACCAAATTTACCTAATTTAAGAAGACAAATGGTCCTCAACAACATGCAAGGTTTTGCTAGTGAGAAATCTGAACACTTTCAGAGGATCTAGAAACACCAGAAAATGCAGAAACTTGAGATTGGCATCCTGTGTGTCACTTGGAATAGGGAATGGAGCTGAGTGAGACCCATGGTGAGAATTCCAAAGTTTCTCTGATTTTCCACTTAGGCTGGGAGACTTGGTTTAACTGCAAAATTAAATTAAAAGAATGTTAAGAGCTTTTTGGGGCTCCCTTCCTTCCTTCCTTCCTTCCTTCCTTCCTTCCTTCCTTCCTTCCTTCCTTCCTTCCTTCCTATCTTCCTTCTTCCTTTTTTCCTTTCTTTTTCTTGCATTCTTTCTTTTTGTATTAAGAATCAGTCATGGCAATCACAGATGTTTGAATTTGATTTAACTTCCCAAATCTATTTTTCAACATGAGAAAAAGCTGTCAAACTATATAGACATAAATGCCACTGGCAACATTTCAAGACACTAAGCCCAGAAAATAATGCTGTCCTATTAAAAATATCCATTTGATAAAGTTACTTACAGATTTCCTAGAAACAAAATAAAAATAGAAAGTGAAAATGCATGAATACATGGAAACAGGAAGGATACCAATAATAAAGAAACCAAAACTTTTCAAAGGTAAAAGAAAGGTAACGATCTGTGGTAGATGCCAGTTAGGATCACAAAACTAGAGCCAACAGATGTAGCTTTGCTTCTCCTGTCCTGTACCCATTAAAAAAAAGAAAAGCAAATTGCCCTTTCAGAACTATCAGTCTAAGTAGTCACATCGTACAGTTTTGTGAAAAGTAACTTTATCTCTCTTGTTACCACATGCTAAATATATTTGAACCAGGCAACACTACATTTAATCTTGCCAACTAGCATCTCCATGTGATGCTAAACGAATAGTTGTCGCAGGATATGAAGATGCTACTTGATTGGCTTTTCCTCTCTTTCTTTAAGAGAATTTTTAATTTCTTCTTTAAGGGTCTCTATCATCTTTGTAAAGTCATTGTAAAGCTCATTTTCTTCTGCTTCTTCTGGATTGGGATGCTCAGGTCTTCCTGTTGTACCACCACTAGGCTCTGGTGGTACCATTTTGCTCTTTAGGTTGTTGAATGCATTCTTGCATTGGCGTCTACCCTTCTCTTCCTCCAGTTGGTGCAGGCAGTGTCTTTGCCTCTTGGTCTGATCATTGCAGTAGGTAACTGTGTCTCGGGATTCTTGTGTGGACCAATTGGAGCAGTTACTGTCTGTGTCTTAGGGAACCGCTCTTGGTCTGCTCTGATGTAGTTGCTGTCTGTGTCTTAGGGAGCCACTGGGGATGGCTGGGTTTGGGGAAATAATTTGGCGCAAATTCATTAAACTAAGAATAGAGTTATAAGGCATCTCCAATCTGTCAGAAAAAAAAGAAAGAATGTTGTGACTCTCAATTGAGTAGAAGCCAAACAATTTATCATATTTCTATAGAGTATCAGATTTTTATGAATTGCCAATCTAAGGGAAATGAAACAATAAAAAAAATTAACAAATGATGTCATCTTGAAAACCACTCAGCAATGTGAAATATTTTTGCCTGTTGCCATCTGGTATATCACACATCACATAGAAACTAAGATAATGACAGAGAATGGAAACAAAGACATCTTTATTGTGGTTACTTTTCTGGGTACTAATTAAAGGTGTATGCTCTGTTGTTTTCTTCTCTCTGCACCAAGCAGGACCCTGTTTTTCTCTTTACAGGGTAAATGTTAGTGCCATGTCTGGACATGGTGGTTTGCAAGCCTAGTTGTCTGAATTCAAGACTTCATTTCTCAAGTATGGCTTCCAGCATTGACTTACGGCAATCTTGGTCATGGTGCAGCTAGACACTGGCTCCAGACACTGAACTGATTGTCAATAATTTTTAAAGGAAAAGTGGTATATATACACAATGGACTCTTATTCCCACATAAAGAGCAAAGAGCGTTTGAGAAAAATGAACACATTTGGAAATAACCATATTAAGTGACTAGTGTCAACCTCAGAAAGACAAAATATTAAATGTTTTCTAGCATTTGTAATTCATGGAATTTCTATGGATCTAGAAAATCACGCGTGGCATGAAATAGAAATGGAGGTTTTTGAAGAAACAAAGGTAACAGGAGGCAAGAGAAGATGTATGTGCGAAAGTACAGAGTTAGGATCAACCCACACATTGATACTTATATGAAAACGTATTCATAGTAAACAGTACAATTTACAGTGAACATACACCAATGGAAATAAATATGAGCTTTATTTTTCTGTAGAACTCTGAAAGACTAGATAATCCCCCATGCCTACAGTGCTTAGAAACCTATGTAGAATCTTGACACAGCAATTACATGTCTAATGAACCGAATAATAAAACCTCAAAGCATGAGTCTCCATGCCTGTTCTTTCTTTTTCACTTCACTTTTTAATAATTGATTTTCATATTATTTTAAATATCTTATTTCAAGGTGGACTGGAACTAGAGAAGACTGGTTGTTGCAGAAATTTTGAGAAATACTGATCTAGAATGATACTGAGGCAATGGTTTACTTTTCTTTTTTACTCATTATTTGTTTATTTATTTTACATCCTAACTGCAGCAGTTTTTCATCCTTTCTCTCTTCCCATTTCCTTCCCACTCCTCCACCCCCATTCTTCTGTTTCTGATCAAAAAGGGGCAGGTCTCTCAAAAATATCAACAGTGCAATTAAGGAAGATCAATGTCCTTTTTTAAAAAAAACCTTTTATTCACTTATTCTTTATGTCATTTTGTGTGTGTGATGTGTGTGGTCTGTGTGTTTTTATGTGTGATAATGGTGTGTATGTATATGAGTCAGTGGTGTGTATGTATGATATTTGTGTGTGTGTATGTGTATGTATGTGTGATGTAGGTGTGGTGTATGTACATGTTTGTGTGGTGTATTGTGTGTTATGCATTTACATATGCATGATTTATACATGGTATGTGTGAGTGATGTGTGTATGGAGTATGTGTGTGTGTTGTGTGCATATATATGTGTTGTATACGAGTGTTCATGCATATATATCTCCGTCTGTGACCCCATATCACTAACACACTGAAAAAGAAAAGTAACAATTATTGCTGTTCAAATAACTCATTAGTGAGGCTTCTTTTAAAATGTAAGAACTCACTCTTCCTTTTTGTCATAACCACAACTGTCTAAGCATTTAAGTAATTTGAGTTGATATGCAGGCTGGTTATTAATATTTTTGAATCTTAGATTTATAATACCAGCATGCCTGAAAATTTTGGTTTGAGTATAACATCCAAGTAGAATTTATGAATAATTAATTTAAGAGTATGCAAGATTCCATCTTTCTGTATTGTCCCTCTGGTCTCCAAATGTAATCCTACCTGTTTCATAAGATAATATTTTGAATATGAAATTTCTTTTAGATTTAGAATAATTTTCAATCTCATTATTCTAAAATTTATTTGAACCCTTGGGTTTTGAAAAATTTAGGTATGTTGACATGTATACATTCTGAGAAAATGTGTAAATAAATAAAAGCAGAACAACTGGTAACATTCTTCCATAACATTTACTAAATGTTTAAAATTGAATAGGCAAAAATAACATAGAGATAGGACAAATCACATAGCTTGACAGGTAAAGGCACCACTAGCCTAGTCTTATGACCTGAGGTTACTCTGCAGGGTACATTTTGGGAAGAAATAACCGATTATTGAAGGCATTCCTCTAACTTCCTTATGCTGTGACATGCACACATACAAATACACATGAACACATATCCATACACACCTTAACATGCACACATACAGCACATACATACACCACACACATACACACCTCACAATATACATGCCACACAGATACACACACACATACCCTCAAATAGACACACATAGACACACATACAAAACACATATACAACCAAACACTCATAAAAATTTTAATAAAAGAATATAGAGAAAAATTAAGAAGAACTTGCCTTTAGGAATTTACAAAATTGAGAAGAGAATAATATTAAATATTGTGGACAATGAATACCAAAATCATGCTGATCCTTAATGATACTAATTTGTAAAACAATTATCATCAATATTTTGATAATATTGCAGACTTTAGCAATCTGAAGTGTTCTTTTAAAAAAGACTTATTTATTTTCATTTTATGTGCACAGGTTTTTGCCTGAATGTATTATGTGTACCTTGTGCATGCCTGGTGTCTGTGGTGGCCAGAAAAGAGTGTCAGATCCCCCAGAACTCGAGTTACCAACTTTTCTGAGTTGATGTTTGGGTGCTAGGAACCAAACTCTGTGTTCTTACCAGCTAAACCTTCTTAACAGTTCCTAAAATTGTTTCTGAGGCACATCCAAAAAGCTTGGCAATGGCCCTAGGCTTTTATAAGTCTTAAGTTCCAAATAATTAAGACAGAAATGAGAAAGAGACATAATATAATTTTTAGATTAAGAGAGTTAACTAGATTATGGTAGTTTTAAATTTTTAGTTCTTAACAGCGTTTGTTGTTAGCCAGATTATAGTATGTAAGAATAGTTAAAATTTTAGACTTGTTTTCTCAATTCTGAGACAGAGGGGTTTTATGATATCAAAAACCTCTTCAAGATATTGAATAGTTCTGTCTAAATTTTAGCCTTGTACACGTGATTAAAAATAAACATTGGAATTGTATTCGCATGGGTAGGAGAAGCTATACACTCAATTGATTTTGATGAGCACTCCTGATTCTTCCATTGTTAATGAACATGAAGTGTAGCTGAGAATTTAGTAACCAGATCCCGCCTCAGCACTGGTGGTAATTAGCTGAAGTTTTACACAAGCCCAGCCCTTCTCTGAGCTCTTCATCCATAAACTGTGTCTTATCTCTAGCTATCCCTGGTTTTATGAGTATTGATGTTAGATGTTATGCTCTTCAACTTATGGGGGGAATGCACTCTCTCATAAATGTGAGGGACTGTAAAATCCATTATATAACCCTTAACCTACTAAAAACACAGAGTGGATATTTTTATTTAATTCATTAGTAGCATGGGAGCTGATATAATTCTTCCAGATGGAACTCTCTCTATTGTGGTTCTTATAAAAGTATTTCTTTGTAAATAAAATCTTGCTTTATGCCAAGTGTTGAGGGTGAACCCCATGCAGTGTCCTTAGTGTATACATGCCTTACTACCAAACTACATGTTCCGACTTGTGAATAAAACCTCCTGAAGCAAGCCTAGTTTGAGACTGACATCTCTTCCTAGGCCTCACTAATGAGACCCTGTCCCCAATCTAGTGTCGGAGGCAGGTCCTATGGGAAGGGATTAGGCTATGAAATCATCATACTCATGTATGGGATAAGTGCCTTTATAAATATGCCCACAGGAATCTGGTTGCCTGCTTTATGAAATGAAGACACATACAAGATATCATCTTCGAGGAAGAATGCCTCATTAGACACCAAACAGGATGGTGTCTTGGTCTTGTTCTTCCAAGATCCAGAATAATTGTCCCATTTTCACAAATAACTATATTTATTTTTGCAATAGCAGGTTACATGGTTGAGCGTGTGCCTTTTCATTTTCTCCATATAGTATATAAATTCTGTTTTTATTACTGAAATCATGTAATAACATGTGTGAAATGGGTAGTGAGCATGGCATTAGTAAAAGTTAAAGAATGCGTAAAAAAAAGAAATCCTGAAAGCATTTTAGTGGCATATCCATATTTTCTGAATCATTTTCAGAATAGTGATCGTTGATTACTATGATAATACAGAACAAGCAAATTCTCCCCTTGTTTGACAAGTATTTTCCTTAGAAAATAGGCAAAGAGGTTTTCAGGTTATTCATGATTAACACAGAAATTTTTGGTCCTAAACATGTTACCCTAATATTTTGGGATAGTGATGAAACCCCAGCACCTAATACTCACTCTCAATACATCAAAACTCTATTAAAACAATATACCAGACTCTTAATTGACACACACCCTCATGGTGCTCCCTTGACTTGAATTATCTTAGTATTTGCTAGTAGTGCGTGTTGTTTGGAACAACGGAGGGAAACTAAGACTTTGTCAGCATGTTCGTCAGGGGTAGAGGTGGCTTGGTGGAAGGAAGAACCAACTGCCATGAAGTAAATGTGTCTTAGGTTTTCCTTTTTGTTTTGAGGCAGGGTTTCTTGAAGCACAGGCACCTTTCAAACTCCCCGTATAGCTGAGAATGACATGGAACTTTTAATCTTCCCACTTCTGTCTCCCAAGTTCTAGTATTGCAGACATGTGGCTCAGGACCCACTTTCTGCAGAGCTGACTATTTAACACAGGATCTTTTGCATGGTAGGCAATTACTCCACCAACCTAGCTACACTTCTAGCCATCCTCATTTCATATGCAATCATTATAGATAAAATTAAAGGCTAAATTAAAGCCAGTGTTTTCTACTTAATAAATGACATATGCATTTCACTTTTATTCAGGATTCTACCTTCCTTAATTATCCCAAACCATGAACTTTTCATTGAAGTGAATATTAGCTGCAAAGATAATAATATTTCTATATGTTAAAATTTTTAAGTGAAAAATACTGGAGGTATTTTGAAGACACATGGGAGGAATTGTTTACATCCTTGAAGAATTATTTTACCATTAACCCCTTCATTTGAGTGGGTAGCCATAAGAAAAGTATTAATTCTGTTTTACATTAGTATTAACAGCAAGTATTTTAGACCCTCTGGAGTAAGAGGATTAAAAGCCACCGTGATAGCTATGCAAAGATCCTCCTGAGTTAATCCTTGTTAGGACAGCCTAGCAGGGACAAGCAACTTGATTTTGTGTTTATTGATCGGGTGCATCATGATATTTTTAATCATGAAATTAAACTCCACAGAGATAATACCATCCCTCATTCATATGGTGAAGTTAAGATGTACTATCATGATATTAAGTTAGTCTTTCAAACTCCTTTTTCCTCTAATACCACTTAATATAAATGCAGGGGGCCTATGGAGATTGGATATAAACTAAGTATTTGGAATTATGACACACATTAGAGACCAGCATTCACTCGTCCTCTCTTTCTCCAGTACAGCTAGCTGAATGCTAGGACAATGAGGCTATGGAGGTATTTACTTCAGTCTGTTTGAAAGGCGATTCAAGGTGTCAGTATCAAAATACGTCAGTTCTTCTGAGATTTTGTTAAGACTTTTGAAAAGAGATCAGAGACGAATTTTCGGTATCTTTGGAGTTTTCTGTTCCCTGTGACCCGGAACCCATCACACCCTACCCTACGTTGTAGCCATGATGATGTGAACAGTATGTCCTGGTCTATCATCCTCAGATTTTAATTTTAGAAGAACACAGGAATAACATCCATCTATTACAAGAGACAGAATGGGAGTAGATTGTTGTAATAGGTGCAGCGGGCTGCGTCCCCGGCACCCGGCCGCCCCTTCGGCTAGCTTTACCTGAAATAATTACACAGAAACTGTATTCTTTTAAACACTGCCTGACCCATTAGTTTCAGTTTCTTATTGGCTAGCTCTTACATATTGATCTAACCCATTTCTATTAATCTGTGTAGCCCATGAACTGGCTTACCAGGAATGATCTTAACCTGCGTCTGCCTGGAGTGGGAGAATCATGGCGACTCCTGATTCGGCTTCTTTCTCCCAGCATCCTGTTCTGTTTTCTCCACCTACCTAAGGGTTGGCCTATCAAATGGGTCTAGGCAGTTTCTTTATTTAACCAATGACACAACAGATATATGACACTCCTACATCAGTAGATTTGGATGGAAGGGGTAGTGGGGGAGGAAATGGGAGGAGCTGAAGAAGGGGAGACCGTAATAAGGGTCTATTATATAGGAAAAATCTATTTTCAATCACAGAATAAAACATTAACAAAAGACCAATCAAGACGTATATAAGCCATAAAGAAGTTGATGGAAAATTACTTGATTGCTAAATCATAGGCTGGCATGCTGGGAGTTTTATCACAAGTTTCATGTGTTAAACTTCCTTAGACAGTGGTGCCTATTTTAAAAGAATAGAGCTGGGTGGTGGTGGCGCAGGCCTTTAATCCCACTCTTGGGAAGCAGAGGTAGGCAGATCTCTGTAAGTTCAAGGCCAGACTGTTCTACAAGAGCAAGTTCCAGGACAGCTAGGGCTGTTACACAGAGAAACTCTGTCTCAAATAAACAAAAAATAAAAAATAAAAAAAAAAAACAAAAATTGAAGAGAGGCCTAAAAACCATTTGGGAAGAGAATAGGCAAATATATCCTTTAGATAATATCTGTGTGTAAAAGATTTTGAACTGTGAGAAGGGACTCTGGTAGCCTAGTAAGTCAAGTAATCAATTATTTTAGTAATAAAGTTACACTGCTCGAATTATTAATCATTTTTTTTCTGAAACAGACACACCAAGATCAATGTAAAAACTAAACCAAAGTCTCTTCTCAGTTGACATATGATTTTCATCAGGCAAGTTCATATGCCCTTGAAAAGCAATTGAATACAATTATCAAAAATTTTGTTAAACAGTATTACGATTCTAGAATATTTAAAATGTCTAGATCTAAATATTTTTACTTTTGTTAAAGCCGCATGTCCCTGTTGTACAGCATGTCCCTTGCTTTCCTCTGAGTCTTCCTCTGGGCCCCTCCCTCTACTGCCTTGTCAATTCTGAGCTATGGATTCTCTTCATACCCTTGCTTGGCTCCGGGTCTGCTTACCCACGGTAGCCAGATTCATCTGTCTACTAACCAGTTGACTAGGTCTAATATTTCCTAATTTCTTTTCCTCTTGGGATGCAGGCATTTTCCTGGTCTTTCCCACTTTACCACTAGAGTAAGTGTGGAGTTAGCCAAGAAAAAAGAGGAATAGCTGATGCCATTACCCTAGCCTCACCAGCTCATTAAACTAATTGGTTTTAGATGTGGGTAGAACTGGATTGGACTAGAATGGCACACTGGGACAGATAAAACCAGTTTTCATTTGGCTATCTAATTAACAGACTATAACCATGAAACAAAATAAAAGATTTTTAAATACTTAAATTTATGTATAGAAATAGATTTAATTACTAATTTCTCTCTCTTGCCTGAATCAGTCACTCTTTTTAAAGTAAAACTGTCAAAGTGAGCCCAACTTCTTATATTTTTTGCAGAAATTTTTTATAGCAATTAATTTTTAAATCAGATGATAACATAATCAGTCCTTCCCTACAACTTAAGAATATGAGTCCATTATTGCTTCAAAATTTGAGCTATGAATTGGTGTTGTGTGGCATTATTCCTGCAAGGTAACGTGTCAACAATATCTCACTCTAGATGAGTGACAGAGAAAAATGTAGTGTTCTACAAAAGCCCAGCTTGGTAAATTAATGAATTATATTTGGGTTTACTTGCAGAAGTATGGGTGAAGGCGTGCCTTAGAGAATCAGATATCACTCTAGACAGCTGTGTCAGCACAAGAAAGATGGAAACCTGGAATGCCTTACACAAACTCCAGACAGCTTATCTGATTGCAGAGTCTTTGTGGGGCTCTCAGTTGGTCTGACTCACTTGGCTGGTCTCTACCATTCCCAAAGAGCTCAGCTGGCCTCTATTTCTTCTAGTTAGCTATGCTGGTCTGGCAGTTTGTCTCTACTTCTTGCAGGGAGCTTACATCTGACTGTCTTAACTACTCAATTTGTCTGAGAATGTCTCTCAGTAGTAATATTCTTTTTTAAAAATGCTGCAAGATCCCCGCGGCAGTAGGCAGCAGAAATGCTGTAGGTCCCAAATGGTGGTAGCAGGCCATGTGGTGGCAGGCAGCAGGCTCTAGGAGCAGCCAGTCCTAGGCAGAAATGGCTGCCGGTCCCAGAGCGGTGGCCTGAGCGGTGGTGGCAGGCCATGTGGCAGCAGGCAGTGGGCCCCAGGCAGAGACGGCTGCTGGTCCCTGAGCAGAGGCCCGAGCGGTGGTGGTGGCAGGCCATGTGGCAGCAGGCAGTGGGCCCCAGGCAGAGACGGCTGCTGGTCCCTGAGCAATGGCTGGTTCCAGGCAGGGAGACACATGGCGGCAGGCAGAGGACAGAAACATGGATAGACATGACATGCAGGGTGAGGTTGAATGTTTATTCAGGGGGTTATGGAGGAGGAAGGGTGAAGGGGGGGGAGAGAGAGAGAGAGAAGAGAGAGAAGAGGAGAAAGAGACAGGGAATGGGGGAAGCAGAGAAGTGGGGAGAGAGGCAGAAGCGAAGCTGCCTCTCCGAGAGGAAGATGAAAAAGAGAGCAAGCTCAGGCTGGAAGCTGAAGATCAGCCTGCCTCAGCAGATGGGGGAGGGAGTGGGCGTGGCTTGTCTCTTAAAGGGACCAAAACCATAACAAGTAGTCCTTACAGAGTAGTGCTTACTGCTCATATACATGTGGCAGAGCCTAGTATATCTGATCAGTTTCACGGACTTCCTGAATCCTTTAAATTGTTTATTTCTTGAACATAATGAGTGTGTGTGTGTGTGTGTGTGCATGTGTTGAGGGTGACTCTGTTAGTGGGATTGTTAGAGCCATAGAACAGCATTTAGGAGTTGATTCTCACCGGCTCTCCACCATGTGGGCCCTGGAGATTTAACTGAACTCCTCAGACTTAGTTGCAAACACCTGTACCTTCTAAGTCATACGGCTATCTCAATGTTTACATTTTACCCGTCAGTGTCAGCTCTTTGACTGGTACTTGCTTAATTTGTTTATACTCTTTTTGTCATAACAAATCTTATATATCCAGCCACCAATTCACCTATCCAAAAATCCATTCATCCATTTATTTTGCCAGTGTCTTTATTCCTTCGTCCTGTGAGCCTATGTTGACCATAACCTTTACGTAGTTGGAGCTATAAATGAAATTTTATGTAACTAATTACATCCTCATCCTACCCTCATAGTAGTTCTTCAAGATAAATATTGGTTTTCTCATTGCAAATTCAAAGGATGGTTCCCAGAAGAAGTTAAACAATTTGGAAGGTCAGATTGTTACTGTGTTAGGCTCATCCTTATTTCCCGGCAACAGTTCTTGTGACATCCAGAGCACATAACCAGTGTTTATGAAGCAACGAATAAGCGAGACAGAATCTATTTTCCTGTACCTAACGATTCACAAGTGAACACTTGCATCCCCCAAGCGCACCTAGCTTTGCCTTCATTTTCTTTAATTACAAAGTCTAATAATGCCCATGCTATTGAAGAATTTGGTATTACTATCTTAAAGATGAGGTGCCTGTAGTTAAAAGGTGTTCAGTGAAGTTGCTTAAGATCCCAGCAGTTATGAAGCAGGCTTGAGGATAAGACTTACACTCTGACCCTGGGACCTGTGCCCATGCCTCCAGTTCACAAAGTATGTGAATACATAGAGCCTGCTGTGTTCGCGATGGTGATAGGTGGAGTCATTTTGCTGATACCAGTGAGAAAACTAATTATAACTACAGAAGTTTAAAGTTATAACTCTCTTGATTGTCCTTGTAAAATCCCAGGATACCTTATAGTTATGTCCCAGGAAACAATGAGGTATCTTAATTTTATATTTACAGGAAAATGAGGACATATATATAGTTACATGCAAAAACATTACCATATATATGCATGTATACAGACATGGATTTACTTATAGGTTTAAACACATGTGCATGTGATAGTTTCTATTTGACATTACAGAGACTTTGTATTCTAAAACCCTGCAAATGTAGCCATGTACCTGAATAGATGTGTTTTGGAACTACTTGCTCATGATTTTACTAAATGTTGCATTTTTTTCCTTGAATAAACATTAATAATTTCACCTGAAGAAAATAGGCATAAAATCATTCATATTTTTGTGACTATTAAATATAAAAATTATATAAAATTGTGCTAGAAAACCTGATTCCACTTGAAACCATGCAACAATAAAGCACACAATTGTGGGTTTTTTCTGTAGTGTGTTGATCATATTTCCACAAAGACATCTTTACATCTTTTGTGGGTTTTAGTTCTCTCAACAGAGGACCGAAAAATATGGAAGGGAACGATGGCGGATAATAATTTCAATGTATTCTTTCCTGGAATGCCAGTTGAATGAACTCGTTCTTTTCAGCTGCAGATATGCAAATCTATATAGTTGTTTCCTTTCGAGATGAATCCAGGATCAGTCGTTTGCATTCTTTTCTTTTTGATCAGGAGGTTAAAATTGATCACAGGCCACACAAGGGAGTCTCCTGTACAATCACAGCTCAATATGCTTAACGAGACCATGCTTGTCTTCTGTTCTCCTTAACAAGTTGCACATATTATTGATTCTAGGGGTTGCCTGAGACTGAAGGGACATTTTTGTGGCTTGACAATATTTTGCTACCTTTAAGGAATAAAGAGCTATGGGCTCTGATAGCAACTGGGACAGGTACAGTTTAAATTTGACAAATGAAGATTTATACTTTTTTGAGCTGGCTGAATTCTTCATGTAGAAATAATGAATGAACATTTGATACTTGATTTAACACAGGTCAAATGACTTGCAGTGGAAGAATGAGAATAACACTTTAATTATTACCCTTTCCTCAAAATGAATTGATGGTAGGTTTGTCATGGTAGATCTGCACTTTAAACAAACGAGTTGAGCATAGAGCATTCTTTACAAGATCATTTAAATACAAGAATGCTTGCTTTCCTCAAAATTATTTGGCAGTTCAGTGTGGAGAAGATGGTAGGAGAATAATTACCCACTAACCCTTCAAGTCAGTTTTCCTTGTTGTGAATAAAGCTTCTGTAGACCTAATTGTATTCCAAATCGTCAGGCTAGTGTAATAACATTTTTTTTTGTTCTTAACCATAAGGTAATGTGTAATCTTAACACATACACACACACATGCATGCACACACACGCACACACACACACACACACATTCATACACACGCACACATCATCATCATCATTATCTTAGAAGTGGAGGGACAAGTGGTTGTGAGTACCTCTCTGTGGGTTCTGGGTTCTGGATTCTGGATTCTCTGCAAGAGCAGTAAGTGTTCTCCTGAGCAACCTCTCCAGTCCCTCTGGCATGCATTTTACAGAATTGTAGAAGATGCGTTGTGTTGAAGAACTTAAGCATATTTAAATTTAGGGGTTTTTTTTCTAGTTACTGTGAGGTATTAGAGAGTATATCTCACGTCCCTGAGCCTCACTTTCTCATTTGTAAATAGGCAAGCAGATACCTAGCTTAGTGTTGTATCATCAACTGATGTACTGAAAATATCTCTAAATAACAGAATCCTCTTCAAATGTAAGTTATTCAAATATTCATTACTAGTGAGCATCTACAAAGGTGGGCATGTATATAAGTACTTTTGGGTGAAAATATCTATACTACATTTTCTTTCTTTTTTCCTTTAAAATCCGCAAAATGTACCAACAAAATGGCAATATACACCCCAAGACACTAGATCAGAAGAGAAATCTTCTATTCAAAATCTGACCAAAAATGTGTCAAAGCATCAATTGCTCAGTTTATTAAACCAAAGGCATTCAGGATATAAATTGTTGTTTTATACTGACATAAAACTGTGAGAATTTTATCGATACTGTCAAATTGTGTGCTCTGCCATGGTGTTGAGTAGTTTATGTGTATTTGAGTCTAATTTAATTTGTGAATGTGAGTGTTATGTAGCTCATAAGAGAAGCTAACTGATTTCCGAAGAGAAACAACATCGTAATTTTGTTTCTCTGGTTTGAGCCACAATCCATGGTAACTACTGTGTCTTTACTGAGCACAGGAGAAAAAAAGAACGAATTGTCTTCCATCTTCATGAATGTTTCACAAATCAATGTCATCAAAAAGCTGAGGAGTGGGCAGTTAAAGACTTATGTGCCAAGTGAGGAGAACGGCACACAGAGAGGGAGACAAATGTGTTACACATCACACCCTGCGCTAGTCTGAATGAGGACTGCCCCAACTGTGGGCATGTTGAATGCTTAGTCCCCTGTTAGTGGAACTCTTAGGAAAGGATTGGGCTGTGTGGCCTTGTTGGAGGAGGTATGTGTTATTAAGGGTCTCAGCTTTGAGGTTTCAAGAGCCCATGTCAGATGCTCTCTGTCTCTCTCTTTCTCTATTTCTCTCTCTATTTCTCCCCCCTTTCTCATCTCTGCCTGCCTGCCACAGTGCCACCTGTTTTAATGATAGGGGGCTCTAAAACTTTAAGCTAGTCCCCAATTAAAACTTTCTTTATAGGAGTTGCCTTGGTCATGCTGTGTCTTTACAGCAGTAGGAGAGAAACTAGGCACAAGCTAACAGGGGTGCTATCGGCAGGAGTCCCAAGTGCTATCATCCTTATCACATTTCTCCTGCCCAGGAGTCCTTATTGGCTTTGCTTGCAAACATCATATTGCATGAAGCTAGGAGAACCACCTGGGATTATGACTATGAGGAATTCCATGCCCGTGGAGGAGGAACAGACCCTCCCAGCCAGAAGAGTTGTTTTGATGGCTTTCATGGGTGTAAGAGAAGCCTCTCTGACAGTTGCTTCCAGTCCTTATATTGTTGGAGGAGAGGAGTGAGGCCACTTGCTTGTCCTGGCCACCCAGGACAGAAATAAAATTAACTTCCAATTATCATAAGCATTGCTATAAACTATAAATTAAAAATTATTTCTTTGAGACACCTGCTCTTTATGCTTTATAGTATTCTTTTCTGTACACTACATGATCCTTCGTGTGTGTGTGTGTGTGTGTTTGTTCTGTAGTCTAGAAAGTTTAAATTAGCACCTCTCATTGATAAACTCCTAGGTACTGTTCTCTTCTACAACATTTATCAGTATGTATCTTACCTCTTCTCACCACCATCACTATGCTTAAAGTTCAAGATGCTCTCTTGGGCTCTGAATTTGACTGTTTACAATGTTTTACATCCATCTATGTTGTGGATCATTTGTTTAATGATGCAAAGATGTGGTGCATTCTATTGTGTTGCATATGTTTAACTCTGTGAAGCTGTGTTACTTTACCTATCTAAAGCACCTGATTGATATAATAAAGGTCTAAACAGTCAATAGCAAGGTAGGAGAAAAATTAGGGGGGCCTCACAGTCAGAGAGAATAAATAGGAGGAGAAATCTTAGGAAAAAAGATCAAGGAACAAAAAAGGAGAGAGAGAGAGAGAGACAGAGACAGAGACAGAGACAGAGACAGAGACAGAGACAGAGAGGAAGAAGGAGGAGGAGGAGGAGGAGGAGGAGGAGGAGGAGGAAGGAAGTCACCCGCTTCACAGCAAGCAATGGAGTAAAACGTAAAGAAAGAAATACAGAAATAGAGAAAGGAAAAGGCCTGGAGGCAAAAGGTAGACAGAATAATTTAAGAAAAGCTGGCAAGAAACAAAACAAGTTAAGGCAGAGCATTTATAAATACTAATAAATCTTTGTGTGTATATATTTGGGAACTTGGGGGTGGGCCCCATCAGAAAACAAAGAGGAAAAACAACCAACTGCATTTGACCTTCATTTTATACATTCCTAATTAAGTTGACTGACATTCCTGGCTTCTAAAACCATCTCTTTGTTGGTAATCTCTCACTTTCTATGTCCTGACTACATTTCCCACATGAGCTTCATACTTGTATGGTTACTTAGTTTTTTTCCTGGAGGACAAATCTCTTAGATACCTCATTTCCCATTAAAGATATCAAAAGAGCCTCGTTTCTCTTGAACCTTCCCCTTTTTCCCTTTCCCTGAGCCACAATCGGCTGTGTCACTATGAAAATACTCACTAAAGCTGGAACAAGACTGCTGTGACATTGGAATTCTTTCTCCTCCATATAGCTGCAAGCTATGAAATTGACCAAAAGCCATCCTAAGGGTAGAAATGTTTTTACTCTTTTGTGTCTTGGCTTGATTTCCTTCTTCAGGCCAATTAACAGATGCTATTAGAAGAGGAAAACCATACCTCTCGTAAATGAGGAGAGCACAGTCTCAAATCTCATATATGAAATTTCTATGAAACATTGTAACTTATATTGAAATTTGCATCTCTGTCCTCAATACCTTCATATACATCTCCATATTAATACATCATCCAAATTACTTTAGCCCTGAATGAAATTTGTACTTCAGATAGGCCGTGCTTCTCCTGAGCCTTTGCACCTTGTAAAACCATGTGAGTGGAAAGTGATAGTCCTGCAGGTTGAGGAACATAAGGGCCGAGATTCTTTTCCATCTGGATTTTTGTAGCATGCCTTTACATGCGCCACGTCCCTCTATTCCTAGCCTGACATCACCCCTACACTCTACTATTACCTGCCCTTCTGAGTAGACAACACTCACCATCATGTTTCATGAAACACCTCTGATGCAAAACCCAATTACCTGGTGTCATGTGACTGGCTCTTCATGGTGGAAACTACCAATTTTTCATTTCAATGTTTTTCTAATCAAACATTTTCCTTAAGTTTTTCTGAGGGGTCTGAGCCCCAGCTCAGATTGCGCACATAACAATGTGGCTCATGGAACCTGATTATTATTCTTTCCCAACTCCTGCAATTGGACATTGACCTTGACCTATCTGGATTAAGCTCAAATATATTTCTTTTGTTACAGTACCCTGAACTTGTAACCTCCCCTGTTCACTTGTGTCTCTTTGTCTGCTATCATTTGACCAATAAATATTAATGGGTGAATAAGTAGTTAATAAACAAAACAACTAAGATTTCTGTTTCTGACATACTATAATCTCAATTATTTTAAAAATCACAATTTATATTAAAATCCAATAGTTGAACATAATATAGTTTGTTATTTTCAATTTTACTCTCTTTAAAGTAACCCAAATATGCACCAGGTAGGCAACTTACCAATTTTGTAATGTGGAATACCAGTATTTATGGAACTCTCAATTTGATCTGTGTTCATTGCTGTCATTCTTGTTTTAGTGTTTTATATGAAAATCATACTACTTATCAGATAAAATATCAGAATAAATATGAAAATGATAAAAACTTTTAAAAGTTAAAATGTACAAAATTCACCTCATGTGTTAGATTTTTCCATATGTTAGTGATTGTGCTTTAACATCTGTGAGACTGTGATATTGAGATACATTATATCAATTAATCTCTCTGCAAAGCAAGTTTTAGAGTGAAGGAAATTGAGTCTTAAAATTTAAATAGCTGTGATCATGCAACGTTCAATAGCTAATACTTGCTCATATAGTGCTATGAATACAGTCATGTCTGATGTTAGAAACCACTGTTTCCTACTACTTGGGAATGACGTACAAGTCCTTGTAAAAAGTGGGGTTCACTGGTGGTGTGCTGCGATTGTCATGTGTGTGTAATTTTAATACATTTGATGTGCAAGGACAGGGCTACAGAATGGATGTGGTATAGAACATTGCAATAAATACAAGCTTAGGGCTAAGGTGTATGACTCTTTAACCATATTTGAGCTAGAGGCTCTGTAAGTGCAATGAGAGACATCAGCTCTCTCTCTCTCTCTGTATCTCTCTGTGTGTCTCTCTCTTTCTCTCACACTCACACACAGAGTGCAATGTAATTATTATATTTTTAAATGTCTTAGAGTCTATGATAGCGCAGGCAAGATTACCAATCACGTGTCTAGACAATCTAACTCTTACACAGATGGAAACGTATTTGAGAATGTCAGTCATGTGTTTCTAGGCTTGTTGATCAAATACATCCATCAAGAATGTTTTCTGCAGATGAAAATAGTAGTATATGTCTGCAATCCAGCACCCAGAACAGGAGGGCAAGAGCATCACCCATTCAAGGACAGCTTTACCTACATAATGAACCATAGGCTGACTTGGGACTTCTTAAGACTTGCATTTGAAATAAAAGCAAAGAAAAAAAAGCAAACTGACACAGAAAAAAAGCTGACAATTTTATTTATACACGTAGATTGGTATGTCTATAAATAAATTACATGGTACCTATGGATGTCAGAAGAGAACCCTGGAATTGGAATTACAGATGGTTGTGGGTACTGGGAATTTATGTATCATTAAGCATTACTGAGTGAAAGTTTTCCACATACAGAAAGCTTAATTTCCATAATATGATCACAGAACACACTAGAATGGCTACAAATAAAGAGGTTACCCCGTACCTATAGTAAAAAATTATTTGAATAAAAACAAAGTAAAATTTTTAAAAACTACCTCTAAGAAAGTAACTAATACAATACAAAGGATGTGTGGTACATTTACTGGTGATTAACACATTAGTGACACTTTTGAGACGTCATTTTTAAAGGGTCCTCATCCTCTGCAGAATGTGTGTTTATGGTGGCAGCTTTAATGTTGTTGCCTGCTGTGCAGTTCAATAGAGTATGTTTTTAGGTGGTTGGCTGAGCGTTTTTCATTATGTATGTCGATGGAGATAAGTGTTTTAATTACTTTTTTAATGTCTGTGCTTTTGTATTTTTTCCCTTCTCTTCCTTTTTATTTTCTGGTGCTGAGATTACTGCCTCATCTCCTCAGCAGGTGGCAGTTGCAAATTTGTTTTCTTTATAAGGCTGGTAGATTTATTTTGTAATATAACTGTTCCTTTTTAGTATTTTATTATTAATGATTTCTTTACTTTGGAATATAGTCTACTTACACAGCCCTAAATAGTAATTTCCTAAGACCATCTAAGAACTTCAATCGTTAAGAAAAAAAAATTGCCGGAGGCATATTGCTTGAGTTTCCCTTACTCTTATTTGACGATGTGAAGATTAAAATTTAAGGTAATTGTTTATAACAAATGCCAAAGGAGAAAAACCAAACAAAGCAGAGAAATGAGGGAAATGAGGAAGAAGAGGAGAGAAAAGACCCAGGAGAAAAAACATGTTTTAATACATAATACCAAAAGTCAGAGGAGAATACACAATTTTGTGATAGAAATATGTTAAACTAATGCATGCATTTTAGAAAAGGGATTTTAATTAGCTCTTGTGTTATGTTAAAATTAAATTTTAATTATTAAAATAAGAGCAATTTATGAAAATTAGAGCTCTACAAAAGTAGAAAAGAAAGGTTAAAAAAAGCTATCTCATCGTTTTCAGGGAGATTGTTGTTTTGATTGTATCCTGTCTTACAGATAAAACAAGTCATCTGAAATCTGAATAAAGATGTTAAGAAGTTATTTGTCCATAGTGACTCATGCCCAGTTTTCATCTTATGCATACACACTTGTTTATATACTAGTTTATTATTACTTTTGCATTGTTTTTGACCTGGACATAACAAAGTTATATGTACCACTATGTTGGTGTGAGAGGATTTATTTATATTTTCTACTTATGGCTGAAGGCTTATTTAAAAAGATATACCTCATGTAATTATCAACTTTGGTTATTGTTTAATCTTATCTGACATGTTTCATAAATTTTTTGCTTCATAAATTGAAGACAATATCTTAATTAATCATCTTTAAATATTTGAATGTAAGAAGACCTCTGTACACAATACCGTTTTGGCTTTCAAGGATGATTTTATACAGAATTTCCTGTGCACTTTGGGAAGTTATAGTTTGAAGGGCTCATTCCATTGATAACATATTCACAATAGTCGTACCCAGTTACACCTTAACAAGTTGTGTGGCACACACAAGTCATGTTTGTGTTCGCATTGAGAGAGCCCAGATGGCAGTTCCAGGAAGCAGATGTTTAATGGGGATTTGAAAAATCAATGAAATGAATATTATTGTGATCCATGGTGATCTAATTTCATAGGTGTTATATTGAATTGCTCCGTTCTTTCTGAATTCAGCCCTAACACTCAGAACTAACCATATTTACAGTGGGGTGTCAGGGAAAAGGCATTGGCTTTTATTGAGAAAAGAATCACAATAGGGTATTATCGATCTGTTCTCTTTCTAATCAATATATGGATCCCAGAATGATGACCCATATGGCACTATTGTCCCTTAGAAGCAAAATATAAATCCTTTGATTCATATAAGTGATCTTTAAGTGACAGATGAAAAACTTTATAATCATTCATGGCATTGCAGAATACATAGGCCTTGAAGGAATTGTTTGTTTGGCTTCCATATTGTAATCCCAACAGCTGGGGCTTCATATAGGAAACATTTATTTTTTTCTAATACAGACTTACACACACACACACACACACACACACATACACACACATACACATGTGTGTGTGCGCACAAGCACACACACCACCTCCAGCACTTTATACTGTCTTCTCTGAGAAGAAAGTGTAATCTTAGAAGAAATTATAAGACACTAGGTGGTAGGTGAGTCACTGGGAAAGAGAAGCTGGATGACGTGTACTGAGATAGTTTCATACAAGAACGACTTGTAGTCTTCTCACACACAGTAGAATATTCTGCATCTGTAGCATTATGCAAACCATTTCAAAAGAATAAAACAAATGAGTTTAAATGTTCTCAAGTTTGCAAATAAATGTGAGGAAGTGGAGTTGCTTATTACCTTTACTTGATCATATATAATTTTATTGCGGTGCCCTCTGAAAATATAAATATTGCATTCAAAGAGGTAAACTTAAAGATCCAAGATAAAAGGATATTTTGAAATGTGGGGGGAAAATCTATCATTAATTACATTTTGCTGTTCTCTCATCTTGCCACTTTGAGGATGGTGACATACCTGTAATGCTCTGTTTACTAAACTCTTATTTCTGAAGAAGCATTTGTGTGACATGACAACATCCAGTGTACCCAGTTAGTACCTAGAGCATCATCCATTTCTGTAAGATGCAGGCTTGTGCTAGTGACCAATTCTCATCTTCACCGCTATGTTCTCTTCAGTGAGGGTTGTGAGACACTCCTCAAGGACATGTTTATCTGGTGACTGTCTTTCTCACCACCTTTAAGTACATGCATATCACAGAATTCTTACTCAATCAGATTAACACCAAATAAGTGACCAAGTGAGGTACCTCCTACAAACATCATAGAATCTCCGTGATTTCTAAGCACAGTCCACTGAATCTATAAATATCAAGGCACATAGCTGGTTCTTCCTTTATTACTTACAGGCTGATAATATGTTACAGGATATTTAGTATCTTTTTCATGTTAACTGAAGTGTAAAACTTGATAGGAGCTCAAGGAGTGTGGTTCCTATGTGTGCTGCTGTTATTTATTCTGTAGTTGTTCCAGAGGGAGGTGCTTTGGAAACAAATCAGGGATACATTTTGTTTTCAAAGAATATCAAATATTGAAAAATAACCAGCAGATGCCCAAGGGAGACACACTTAAGAAAGAAAATGCTTCAGAAAGGAAATTTGCTGGAAAAAAACAATCACAAAACACAAAGGCAGTCGGGAGAAGCTGACAGCCTTTTTCAAGCAGGAGATTGGAAGCTGGTCATAGACCTGTTATGTACAACACACATCTAGTTTGACAGGGAAACTAAATATATGCATTTGAAATGCTTCCTTGGAATACTACTGATTAATCTGCATAAATTATAACAAATTCTAATTATAAATTTACACACATGGAAAAGACAGCCCTTACAAATGCTAGGGAGAAGGTATAGTCAATACACTGCTTGCTGGGCACTTGAGAGCCTACATTCACATTACCAATCTAACACTCTTGTGAAGAACCAGTCAACGGGGTTGTGCACTGGTAAATCCCAGAAAGGGGGAAGCAGAGACAAGAGGATCTTTGGGAATTGTTGGCCAGCCAGTGTAGTCAAATTGGTGAGCTAAAGGTTAATTCACAGACCTTGTCTCAAGTAATTAGGGTAGAAAATGGACAAGAGGTGGCATTAACCACTGGCCTTCCCATACATGAGCACCTGCATACACATGCACACACACGCATACACACATATAAATACATATACACATACATGCAGATTTATGTACCTACACTGACACAGAGAGACTCAGATAGAAACATGTTCTGTGACCTTCAGCATAGCTATTTGGTTCGTATATAGCTCACTCTCCCCATATCTAAAATGTGGGAAGAGTAACATTGTGTGTGCGTAGAGTTATTTAGATATTTCAAGTGAATTGATTATACAAATCCCCTACCTGCCAGGCAGCTTTTGCAGTGCTTGTAATCAACAAACATTAAATAAAAGTTTCTTTTCTTTTTTTTTATTTATTAAAGATTTCTGTCTCTTCCCCGCCACCGCCTCCCATATCCCTCCCCCTCCCCCAATTAACTCCCCCTCTTTCATCAGCCCAAAGAGCAGACCTGGTTCCCTGCCCTGTGGGGAGTCCAAGGACCTCCCACCTCCATCCAGGTCTAGTAAGGTGAACATCTAAACAGCCTAGGCTCCCACAAAGCCAGTACGTGCAGTAGGATCAAAACCCAGTGCCATTGTTCTTGACTTCTCAGCAGTCCTCATTGGCAGCTATGTTCAGTGAGTCCGGTTTCCTCCCATGCTTTTTCAGACCCAGTCCAGCTGGCCTTGGTGAATTCCCTATAGAAGCAGAATTTACTTTCTCATTGGGAGTAGCTGAAAATTATTGTTTTCTTATACTTCATAGGGAGCTGTTAGCTTGTGTAATACATAAAGCAACAAGGAAATCTTTGAAAACCACCCTAAAGATCAAGGATTTGCTCTGGAGTTCTTGCAAGATACAACCATTAGCAAGCAGCATGAAATTGTTTTGTTTGTAGAATCATTGTCCATCCCTCATTATTCATAAATTCTCATCTTCCTACTGAATGGTGAATTAAAAAGTCATATCTGTGTCATTCTGAAATCATCCTCATGTAGACACATACCTTATTTATTAATATGTCATCGACTCTCGGGGAAGTCTTCCCGTGATAGATGGGGATTTGCAACTTTCATTATCTTTCATATTTCACTTAAGGTTGCCTCATTTTTCTTTCCTTGTAGAACTTAAATTTGCTAAGATTTAACTTTACTATGATTTAAAGTTTATTCTTTCCTTACCAGGAGATTTGAAGTTTGGGAGAATTTATAAACTATAGAATAAATAAGCCTATCTTACAGCAAAGGCTCATTGATCATTCATTATGTACCAGGTCTCAGTGACATACAGACACATGCCAGCATAGTGGATCTCTAAATCTTACATTCATGAGAATAGCACAATTCTTACCTTACGTGTGTGTGTGTGTGTGTGTATTATGAGAGAGAGAGAGAGAGAGAGAGAGAGAGAAAGAGAGAGAGAGAGAGAGAGAGAGAGAGAGAGAGAGAGAGAATATGTTAGACATGTTAGAATGTTTAGCAAGTCTGATCATTTATCTTTTTTTTTTCTTAATTTATTTATTTATTGAGGATTTCCGCCTCCTCCCCGCCACCGCCCCCCACCTACCCCCC
>NC_022022.1:16030392-16031141 GCF_000317375.1 Microtus ochrogaster
AGATGCCCTTCAATAGAAGAATGGATGAAGAAAGTATGGAATATATACATATTAGAGTACTACTCAGCAGTAAAAAACAAGAACTTCCTGATCATTTATCTTAAGAAACAGTTTTAGATAAAAACTCAGAGATCTGTAATGAGCCAAAAGAGATCTCACAGGTAGAAAATGGTGCTGAGATACACACAGGGTGGGGGGATTCGTGTCAACCAGGCTGGCTATGGACTTGTTATTAGGTTGTAATCCAGACTGACCCTGAATCACTATGTAGGCCAATAAGACAGCTTTAGTTTCTGCCTCCTCCTCCCCAGTGCTGAGATTACAGGCATGTTCCACCATACCTGTTTTGTGCAGTACCAAGACTGAAACCAGGGCTTTATGCATGCTAAGGAAGCATTCTACTAAGGAAGCTAGCTGTCACAGTACTGAAATAGGGGTTTTTCCTTCCCAAGGAAACTTTTGTTCTTAAAGACATTGACTGATGGAATTATATCTGTCCACACTACTAAGGCAATCCTTAGTTAAAGTTATACAACTATAGCTTTAAACAGCAATTAGAAAGGCATCCACGACTGGGTGGTGGTGACACACACCTTTAATCCCAGCAAGGGGAAGGCAGAGGCAGGCTTATCTCTGTGAGTTCAAGACCAGCCTTGTCTACAGAGCAAGTTCTAGGACAGGCTCCAAAGCCACACAGAAACCCTGTCTGGAAAAACAGAACAACACACACAGCGAAAGAAAGAAAGAAA
>NC_022022.1:16031241-16033073 GCF_000317375.1 Microtus ochrogaster
GAGAGAGAGAGAGAGAGAGAGAGAGAGAGAGAGAGAGAGAGAGAGAGAGAGAGAGAGAGGTATCCACAGTAACATGTAGGTAATTATTCTAGGGACTAGCTGGCTCTCTAGCTCAGTCAAGATGACACATAAAACACTTGATCAGTGAGGAGGAACTTACTCCAAAATCTGTCTAGTGACCAACCACAACCTGCTCCTGATCATGCCATAGTATTACAGGTGATGATCTACCAAAGTATCCATGACCAGAGTATTAAAGTAACCAAAAATGTACCTGCATTACAGATACAGACAAGTCCTTCATGAGTTTTGGGACTCTGTATGTGACCTGAGACATGTAGGATGCAGGGATAACTTAATCATGCTGTGCCTGTCTTGTTACTGGCTCATTTTTCACCTCCTTAAGCCAACATTCATAGCTCAGAACATCTTGTCAATTCCCTTTGAAACATTTATAGGGAAACTCTGACCCAGTAAATTTTAAATCCATCATAGTGCCAAATGTAGATTTAAATGAAAGAAGAATAAGGGACCCAAATTGTCTTTGCCTTTGACTTGATCCAAGTGAGCAATGAAAGAATGAGTAAATAAAGTTTACTATTGTATCCAATACCACTGGTCAGCCCTGAAATTATACATATCCATGTTACTTTATGTAGACTGAACAGTTTGCCTTTATATGCTTATGATTAATATATCCTAAGATTTATATATGCATTATTGTTGTGATATGTATGTATTTATAGCATAACAATTTAAAAAATTAAACAACAAATCTAAGAGAGAACAAGGGACCACATGCAAAGAGTTGAATGGAGCAAAGAAAATGTGGTAAATACTGTAATTATGTTATTGTTTCATAAAAATAATCATTATAAAAACCTTAATATGTTTTTCTCTTGGAACAAAAAGAGTCATTAGGTAATGACAGTGGTAGTTTCCAGAGAGTGTCTACACTTCTTCAGATCATAGTGACCTAAGAGTCAGATACAAATATAATTATGAATGAACAGCTTCCTCTCCCTCTTAACAAATCTTCCAGAATATTAGCTTCGAAGCCAGCAGAATAGTTACGACCCTGTTAAAGGATAGTATCAGTGGGTATATGTTCACCCTTTCCATACCTTTTATCTTGTTTTTGATTCACCTTAAAGACTTTTAATTAGTATATCATTTTAATTTTCAGGTCAGTGTAGATTTCAAAGAGATATCAAAGTAGATATCAAGGAGGTTACTTTTCTTAAAACATGAAAATGATTAGAGAGATCTCCAATTGGCAAAAATTCAGAGAAAAGCTGACCTTGGGGTGACCAATCTCAATTAATATGCAACCCAAGACCTACACATAAGGCTCAAAAGCAAGCACAGAAGAGGAGGTAGAAAATTTGTAAGAGCCAGAGGACCAAGACACATGCTCCTAGATAGTGTTCTCTAGCCATGATGGGGAAAAATAGCCTATAGACTCTCATCAACAGTGTTGCCAAGACCTGAATAATGAAACATGACATTATGGTTGAGGGAACATTCATAAGGTCTCATCCGTCAATGAAGAACTACAGACAGTCAATGGCTGCTGAGAGAGAGAGAGAATTATGTTTCTCCAGGGAGGCGTTCCTTCATAGGTTGTCCCAAGTGGTTAGTCCTGGGTGTATGCACATATGAGCCATAAGGATGGACTTAGTAGATTGTACATATACAGAGATGTGCAATAGCACACAACACAAACATGCGAGTGTGTGTGCGTGTGTGTGTGTGTGAGAGAGGGGGGGGTGGAGAGGGAGAGAGAGAGAGAGAGAGAGAGAGAGAGAGAGAGAGAGAGAGAGAGAGAGAGA
>NC_022022.1:16033173-16042940 GCF_000317375.1 Microtus ochrogaster
TTTTTTTGGTTTTTTTGAGACAGGGTTTCTCTGTGGTTTTGGAGCCTGTCCTGGAACTAGCTCTTGTAGACCAGGCTGGTCTCGAACTCACAGATATCCCAGAGATCTGCCTGCCTCTGCCTCCCGAGTGCTGGGATTAAAGGCATGTGCCACCACTGCCCGGCTAAGAGGTAATAATTTTGAGAGATTGGACAATGTACAGATAGCATACCATCTCTCTGTTGTGGTATGGTATTCATTTCTTAAATATATAGGTGATGATAATAATATAGAACATTTAGAAAATAAACAATAGGAAAAATGAATATACATATCATTAAAAATAATACAATTCCAATTATTCATTTTATATATTTTTGAGTAGAATATACATATATACATCATAGAATACACACACATCATAGATATAAATTGTGTTCTCTTTCTTTGGAGATAGAACTCATTTATTCATACTTTCCTAATTCTAGTGTTTGTTCATCCTTTAAAAATGTTTTGCATTGATCATATATACATTTAAGATATATATGCATGTCTTTGTGTCTCTTTGGAAAAGACTGCAAATCATTTTCTAAAAATCCAGTGGCAATGTATTTCTAATAAAAGTGTGTGAAGAGCTGTATTTCTACCCCTACTGGATGTCCTAATTTTCTTGAATATATTTTACTTAATAAATAAGGAAATCATAAGCCTAAATTTCATTATTTGGGTATGGAATTAAATATTTTTATTAGTTAAAAGATAATAACATAAATTTTCTTCCTCTAATTCCATCATTCTTTCAGCATCTACTGGAGAATTAATGTTTTGCTTTAATGCAAATATTGTAAACTTTGTGGTTTTCTTGTTGATAGTAAGAAATGCCTTGAATAATAGATATTTTAAGACTTAAAAATTGTTTAATCACTAATCTGTTGTTGTTATTATTAATATTACTGTGCCTGTGTGTGTGTGTGCGTGCTTGTGTGTGGGAGGGGAAAATATCTAGAGGTTAGAAGACAATTTGGTAGAAATTTTTCTCTTTCAACTTTATCTGGGTTCCTGCAATTGCACTCAGGTCTGGAAGATTTGCAGTACGACAGGATCTTTAACTACTGAGCCATCTCATCAGCTTTTATCTCTTATTTTAAAATACACTTATAGTTTGCAATTTATGAGAAGCTGAATTTTTTGCATTCATTCGTAGGAATATATTTATGTCCATTTTCCTTAGAATAATCTTTCTTGTCCATTAATTAAATAAAATAAAAATATGCACTTGTTTCTTTTTTTAGTTTTGTTAAAGGTTTTTTAATAGTCAGCACTCTATATATTCTAAACATTTTTTATTTAAAGCATAAAGAAGAGTATAATATTCCTATTAATACCTTATCAGTGCATACTATGCTATTATGTATAGTCACACAATATTTCTCTCTGTGCATGCATATGTATATATGTGTATATAGATGTTAATTAATGCATAGTTTATGTTATATATTCCATTTCATATTAAAGGTAAACACGGTCTGTTAGATTGTTTTCTCAGTTAGGGTTTCTATTGCTGTGATGAAAAACCATGAACAAAATCAAGTTGGAAGGAAAGGCTTTATTTGGCATATATATCTCCACAGAGCAGTCTATCATTAAAGGAAATCAGGACAGGAACTCAAACAGGGCAGGAACCTGGAAGCAGAAGCTACTGCAGAGGCAATGGAGAGGTGCTGCTTACTGGCTTGATCCCAGTAGCTTGCTGAGCCTATTATCTTATAAAACTCAGGACCACCAGCCCAGGGATGGCACCACCCACAATGAACTGTGCCTATCCCCATCAATCACTAATTAAGGAAATGCCCTACAGGCTCGCCTACAGCCTGATCCTGTGGAGTTGTTTTCTAAATTTAGGTTTGCTTCTAACTGATGACTTTTGCTTGGGTCAAGTTGACATAAAACCAGCCAGTACAACTGTGTTATCTACATTTCTGATTTTGATGGGTGTCTAGCCTTTTATCTCACCAAGAGATACATTTTGAAGATTGTCACTATTTCCATAATTTTAATAAGTGATTGCTAATGATATTTTTAAACTTTATTCAATAGGCTTACCAGAACCCAAAAAGGACTATATTTTCCAAGACCTGACACAGGAGCAAGGATTTTATACATCCAAAGACTTTCTGCCACTTGTCTCCAAAGGCAGTAAAACAGGTAAATACTATTGTCTCCTATCTCAATGTTTTCTGCATTTCCCCAGGCGTTATAAATTTATATTAAATTCAAACTCAGTAGAACATTGGTCATATCTTATCTGGATTCTTGAATAAATGTCAATACTACAGTTTGCAAGAATTATCAATCATCTAGTCTTCCAAGAAAGCATCATGATTAGGTATTTTATTGTATTGTAGTACATGTACGTCTAATATGTAAAAAATTAATTCAAAATAAAAAGCCTTCAGCAAACATTGGAAGAGATTCTTGAAATAAGGGTGAGATTTCTAGTTTTGGAGCTACTGTAAAGTAGCATGAATCTTTCCATGTCTGGCATGATGTGTGTCTGCAGAGGGAGGAAGATCAAGGACTCTACTGGAACAGTAATTCTAAGTAGTGAAAATTCAACACTTTGATAGACACCCTATTACTTCATGTATCCCAAGAATAACAACCTGAAGGTAGACGATACCAAGCTTTGGCTTCCTTAGTGCCTTTGTCTTGGTGATAAAAGAGAGAGAGAGAGAGAGACAGAGACAGAGACAGACAGAGACACAGAGAGAGAGAGACAGAGAGAGAGACAGAGACAGAGACAGACAGAGACAGAGAGACAGAGAGAGACAGAGAGACAGAGAGAGACAGAGAGAAACAAACAAACAAACAAATAAAGAAACAAAGAAACAAAGAAAGGCTTCAGTATTTTTTTAACTGGATTATCTAAATCTTCTAAACATTTATTTTATAAGAAGACTGAGCCATAGCTATTCCTACATCTAACTATTCATAGAAATGACAAAAACAAACAAAAGCCCACAAAACTTATGTTTCCTTTTTCCTTTCAAAATTTAAACAGACAAGAAACTTCCTTATTAAATTTCTTAAAAGGTAACAATGAGGAAAAATTCCATCCCTATCTGCCTCCCCACCCTGAATCCCAGGAGCCTCTGTTTTTTTTTTCCCCACAGAAAAATCATAGTACACCAGGATGTATTTTATATCAAGAATGTCAATTGTCTACTCCCAAATAGTATGTATTCCCACAAAATGATGATATTTGTTGAAATTATAGATCTAGCCATCATCTGGGGTGGAATATCAAGAATTATAGTAATTTATCTTAGCAGTTTATAATACAGTACTGATAATATAGTACTGTCTAATACCCAACACAACCTGAATTTCTTTTCTTCCAGGGATCTTCATAAGGATACCAGATCTTTCTTTTTTTTTCTGTATTTTTTTTAATTTATTTTTATTGAGAAAAGGAGAAAAAAAAAAAACAAGTTTCCACCTCCTCCCAGCCTCCCATTTCCCTCCCCCTCCTCCCACCGTTCCCCTGCTCCTCCCAACCCTTCTCCCCCTCCCCCCACTCCTCTCCCCCTCCCTCTCCAGTTCAATGGGCAGTCAGGGTTCCCTGCCCTGTGATACCAGATCTTTCTATAGATTCTCTGAGAAATAGACATTTAAGAAGTCATATTTCCTGAACAAGTGGGATGGCTCAGAAAGTAGAGGTGCTTGGATGTAGGCCTGACACAGGAATTCCATCCTAGAATCCCACAACATGGCAGGAGAGAAATTAACTTGAACAATGTTTTTTTTTGCCCTTTTAGAGCACACCATGACATGTGATTGCATACACACACACAAGCAAAAAAATTAACTAAGTAAATAAAATAGTTTTAAGTGAAGCCCATTTTTTTTTATTTTCCAATTTCACAGAAAGAACCAGAGATATTCAATAAAGGGAGAAATCTATAGTGTAGCTATCATTCCCAGAAACTCTTGAGACACAAATATGACATTTCCATTTTAAAAGTTTACTAAATATAAAATATATAGCAGAGTTTATGTGAGAAATTATGTAAAGTATTCTAATATAATGCTATAGATTATGGGTTGAGATTATAAGGAACACTTTTTCACTAATATGCTGAAATGTAATTATAAAATGTAAAAATGTGTATCATAACTTTGATAGAGTTTTAATTGATTCATCCTGTTTATTATAACTGAAATAATTTAAAGGTGTTGCAGCAATTCTTCTAAAAGGGAAAAAAGAAGCTAAGGGTACTGAGTATGAAATTACATATATGAGCATATTTTTAAAATGGGAATAAAACTGTCTTTCAACCAAGCAGAATAATTTGATAGTGACACTCCACCCTGGAAAACTGCAAGATGCAATTTTACAGTGCTTTGAGTACAAGTATCTTTTGAGCTGTCATGCAGAAATGGTTTCTCTACTTGAAAATGGGGTTTTCCTTTCATCGTTCAGGAATGTGCGCCTGTCACTCTCCATTGCCATCCATACGGGGAGCCGTGATTGTACTTGGAGCCGGAGATACTGCCTTTGACTGTGCGACATCCGCTCTGCGCTGCGGAGCCCGTCGAGTGTTCGTCGTCTTCAGAAAGGGCTTTGTTAATATTCGAGCTGTTCCAGAGGAGGTAATGTAGACCCATCAGAGGAGATAGGGGTGGAATCCTGCAGGTTGTAGGCAATGGCACTGTTGGGATGCCTTCCTAATTTAAATCATTAGATGTCCTGAAATTGGACAGATGAAAAGTCTGGGCTATATGTAATTATTTTCATTTTGACAGCCTACCTAAAAGGAACTTTTAAATATTAATTTGAATAAAATGATACACATATTTGGGTCAAAACCACTGATATATCTTTTTGTCACTGTGAGAGTATCTTTGAAAAGCATTCTAATTAGTAACTGTCAGATGTGCTAAGACTTCCATCACCTCAACAATCTGCATTTTATAAAATGCGTGGATGCTCCACAAATGTTATAATTGGAGACAGTAAAGATCCCAAAAGTCCAACTTGCAAGTATCAAGCATGCTCTGTTCACATTTAGCATCAACTGTTTCTGTTAGCAAGAATTTCAAATGAAACTGTAGCATAGATTTTAAAAGAGCCTTCACATGAGCACAGGTCAGATTTGGTGTCTTAGTTAACTCACTGAAGATGACAGATTTCACATCATGTCATTCTGACGAGTCTTCTGTAAAGCATCTGCAGGTTGTGTACACCATGATCTCTCCAGTTGCAATGCTATAAGAGAAAGATAATATTATAATAAGTACAATAGTTGTGAGGCCATCGATGCAGCATATTTATGGAAAGATAAATTACTCATTTTGTTCAAATTAGTATTTTGAATTTGATTTACTTGAGAATGTCTGCACAGGCTTGGAGGCACTCTATCTGGCAAGAATTATAACCTCAGTTGGTGGGTAATTTGTCACATGTAGATCAGCCATTGTACAAATTGACCTCAGTAAATGATCAGTCATCAGTAGTTCATAGCTGCCTTTCAAATGCCAGTTTTACTCTGTAGGTTTTGCTCTATCATCTACTCTTTTAATATGCTTTTACCTCCCAAATCCAAGGTCATCTTAAAATTATAAGAGTCTTTTCAGACATACACTTTCAGACATTAATTAGTTCACTCACACCATTTTGAAAATTTAAACAGCCCAAATTAAAAGAGAAATGGGAGCTAAATTGACTTATATTTACATCACTTTGCTTAGTAAAGGATTGGGAAATATAACAAACTTGTGAAATTTTGCAAACTAAGTATTTTTGCATTTTCTTCATCTAATTCCTATGATTAAATGGAGTTCATAACCAAAAGTTTTTCTTTTTGGGTTGGAAATAGAAGATAACAGGTGTCTTGATATGCCATTTGTTGTGGCAAGAACACTTGAGATAAAAACAAAACAAACCTGCACAAAGCACAGGTTTCTTTCAGCTCAGTGTTTAAGTTAAACACTACTTGGAATAACCAATTTTTCTGTGTTGACATAACACTGTGGTAGAAACTTTTTTTTACGGGAAACTGCTCGCGCCAAGATGGCCATGAATGGTGGAGGTAGAGAGGGTACAAAATAAATTTATTAGGTTACTCCTTCAGTAACATACTTCTCCCAAGTAGGTCCCATATCCTAGAGTTTCCAGCACCTCCTAATAGGACTTTCAAGTTTGAAAGAAGCTTTGTATATAAGCTTTTGGGGAGCAGTCCATACCTAAAATTTAGCATCCCAAATGGCAGTATGAATTACTTTACTCCTCATAGTATCCTCATCTTCTGATCATCTTCAACTAGAAAAAATAAATGACAAGTATTTCTGTCTAACACAACTCATAAGACACCCAGACTGGATTTACTTAAAGTAAAGGTGTTTATTCATGCACCTTGTGTTGACTGAATACCTCCCGTATATTGGCATTATTTCAAGTGACTTTAATAGAGCAGACACAATTTCATGCCCTCATAAAGTTTATAAAGAAATAAACAAGAGACTAAACAAGTGCTTTGTATGCTTGTTTATATGGTAAATAAATGTATTGTACTACCAGTAGTATACTGAAGAGTAATTTCTTCTGTGGGAAGACAGTGATATAGAGATATGCAGAGTAGGGGATTGTGCTTGAATGTAGAGTGTGGTGAAGGAAAGGGCAGTGTCTTCCGTCTTACAGAGGGTACTCTGACAGGTCTCTGTGATTCGTTTTAAGTATAGAAAAAGTAACATTGAGGGAAGATTGGCATCCAGTAATAAACAACTGTTGACCTTGTTAAATGTTCTCTGTCCTAACAGAGAAAGTCTCCTAGTGAGTTCATGTAGTGAAAAGAAGATGTATGTGACTGCCTATGATCGGGTAGGGACTTGTGGGTACCAATAATTATAAGGAAAAGTTGGGGACTATTCTGTATATAGAATAATGAAGACCTAAGATTACTTTTGCATTAACGGTTCTGCCGAATTTTATGGAATTTATGGAACAGTAGAGATAAAAGCAAGGATGCTGGTTAGTGGCTCATCAAACATAGACTGTTAGTCAGTGTAACAGGATACAGATTGGAAGAGAGTTAAGTCTAGGCATAACTCAGCAGAGGGCCAAAACCAGTAGGATGCACATTTTGCAAGGTGCTAAGAAGTAATGAGCCTCTGGGGCACAACTGGAAAGCCTACAGTGGAGCTCCAGTAGCTCTCAAGCTCTTCTGAGGCTTACAAATATCAAACAACGGTTTCTTTATTATTCCTTTACAAGGAACCACAAAGAAAGTGTTCAACAACCAGTTGCTTCAGTATTTTTTTAGAGAGGCTCAGAAACGTGGTTTTTTTACTAACCTTTGAAGGTAGCTGAATTTTACATCCCTAGAAGGCTTATCTAGTAATTTTAGGCAAGGCAGAACATGAGATATGTAATAAGTCATGCATTATTAGGGTGTATAAAGACCATGTTTGAGTATCTGATCAATGTACATGGTATTGTGAATTTGATGATTCCAGATTTTATTGAGGCTTCCATGCTTATTCATTATAGTCATTACTTGGTTTTGTAAACTTCTAAAGAGCACTCAAGGTTTACAGTAGAAGTAGGATGTTACTGTGCTGGAGGTTAGATATGGATTATCTTTTGTAATACATGTGATTTGAGAAATTATGTTTAGGGACATGCTTTTAACTAACATAAATTTCCAAAATCTTTATTTCTCTAATTTCTCATATTTTTTTTCTCTCAACAAGCATGTGTTTCTGCAATTCTCTATTTCCTTAAAGTCAATGAGTATTGAAAAAATAGCCTTTATGTTTTTCCCTCAAAAATATATAATATTTGATTATTTTATTTTTCGAGACAGGGTTTCTCTGTGATTTTTTGGAGCCTGTCCTGGAACTAGCTCTTGTAGACCAGGCTGGTCTCGAACTCACAGAGATCTGCCTGCCTCTGCCTCCTGAGTGCTGGGATTAAAGGCGTGCGCCACCACCGCCCGGCTAATATTTAATTATTTTAACTTGGGTGAATTTTGGAAATAGCATGGCTTGTCCATTAGTAAATTGCCTCATCATCAAGCCCTTCAGAATTTATATCCTAAAATTGGAATCCAATTCTCCTTCTTTGAGTGAGGACAAAGCAGAGCAACAAAGCATTTTCTGAGCCTTTTGTAACAAATGTGAATTGTTACAGATTTGAATATCTTTGAGCACAGAATTGCTTGAGGCAATGTGCCTTTTATGGCTATGGTTAAGGGTTATTAATTTCTTTTATGTTGCTGTGATAAATTACAGCAATCAAGGCAACTTATTGCAAGAAGTTTATTTGAGCTTACGGTTCTAGATGGAGCATCCATTACGGTGAAGTAGACATGACAACAAGTGGCAGGCATGGGGGCAGAAACAAGAAGTTGAGAGATCACTTCCTCACCAACAAAGCATGAAGCAGAGTAGGGCAAGACTATGGCATCTCCAAGTCCACAACCAATGATGTACTTCCTTCTTAAGACTGCACCAAATCCCAAACAGCACCACCAACTGGGAGCCAAGTGTCCAAACACCCACACTGATGGGGAACATTTTTCATACAAACCACTGCAGTGACCAAAATCAATATGCCTGGATCCATAAATATCCAATCAATTAACCTAGGAAGCATCTCCTAATAAAATTTTCAGTGACAAATTACAAGCCATTTCTCTAAAGCATACATTTTCAAAACTTAAGAATGGATTAAAAATCACCTTCTTAAAAACAGACAGTGGGGCCCTGTCCCAAGAGTTTCTGTCAGAGTAAGTTTGGGGTGGGCCTGAGAATTTGCATTTTAACAAGTTTCCCGGTGATGCTGAGACTGCTGGTCCATGGCTCTAATGTGTCATCAATGAGATTCCAGCTGTCTAATTAGAACCATAAGCAGTGCGCTGTTTGGAGGCACTTCCCATCTTAGTTAAGAAAGCATTAATGTTGAAGGATATAGGTTTGATGAGATGAAGATAGGGAGGCACCATCAGCATATTGATGTAATTCTGATTCCAAATGTCTCTCCGGCTCCCTGGTGGCCTCACACACATGCTAAACAGGATGCTACAGACACACTAGCACTTCTCAGCCCTCAGTCCTTGGGGAAACCAGCCAATCACTCAGTGCTATCCTTTAAGAAGATGAGGGAAAATCTGTTAATAATTCCCTCCAGTACTTTCTGCAAGCTTAAATAGGTGAGATTAAATTTCACAGGATAGCAGAATCCCCCAAAATGCTGGCATTAAAGGCTGCTGGCAGATCAGACAGAACTGCCAGAATGCTGTAGGCTGTTGGGAATTCCTAAAAGGAGGCATGAAGATCAGGACCCAAGAGACCTCTTCGCTTGATCAGTTTAAACAATAAGGTCAATGAAGGACTTTGTAGTTGTCACTGATTATGGCCAGGAAGAGTATGGCTCAAAATTAGTATTAATAACAAATTCCATACACAAAGAACATCGCAGATATCTGATGTATATATTACTTAGTTTCAAAATAGCAGCAGAACATGGCAGACCCGTTACCTTCTCTGTTGGAATGGCGTCTCTGTGCTATGTCCTCTTTGGTTTATCAGCATAACAACTGGTTTAATTAGACTTGGTTGTTATTAAAAAACTTTTAGTTATTTAAAGGATCGGCTATCTTGATAATATTATTTTAATATAAATATCTGTGGCAGATAATTTAGTCCAATAGTCAAAAAAATGTTTTATTGTGATTTTTTTTCCAATTTTTTTTTATTGAGAAAAGGAAAAAAAAAAAACAAGTTTC
>NC_022022.1:16043533-16053902 GCF_000317375.1 Microtus ochrogaster
CTTTATCCCAATCATCCTTTTACCCCAAGTTCCCCCCATCCTCCCCTTATTGTGATTTTTGAAATAATACATTTCCATTTTAAAGAATACAGCTATTAATTGGACCTTTTTGGAACAATACAACATATCCCATACTTTATCTTTTAAGTAGCTTGACTTAAAGTTTCCTCTATAGCATCTTTAAACATTACAGTGTTAAAGCTATACTCTTGGTTTAATTCTCTGTATCTTGCCCTCTCCCCATCTTTTATCTATCTATCTATCTATCTATCTATCTATCTATCTATCTATCTATCTATTATCTATCTATCTATCATCTATCTATCTATCTATCTATCTATCTATCTATCTATTATCTATCTATCTATCTATCTATCCATCCATATATCTGTCAATCTATCTATCTATCTATCTATCTATCTATCTATCTATCTATCTATCTATCTATCTATCCATCCATCCATATATCTGTCAATCTATCTATCTATCTATCTATCTATCTATCTATCTATCTATCCATCCATATATCTGTCAATCTATCTATCATCTATCTATCTAATTATTTGTATGAGTATCAGATGCTTCCTAGCTCTTATTTAATCATGAAAGGCATCAACCTGGGACTATTTTTTAGTAAATAACCTGTATAAGCTCACAAATTTAATATTCCCCTAGAAAGGTGATGGAGCAGCTCCTGCGTGTTTGTCACCTGCACATCATTTGAGAGCAATTCTTCATGGACCATGATCAGGGACTTGTTAGCAGGATTGGCCAAGGGGAGTTGAAACCAAACAAATAAATACACACAACTGCCTCCAGGCAAACAAAGTTAATTAATGACAGTTAGAGACTCCCGTGGTACTAAATAGTAAGTACATATTGAGTACTCCTTTTATTGCAAAAAATGACATTCTAGGAATCTGAATATGTTTACCTTATGGAAAGTTGTGTTGATACAGTGTAGTATGAGCATTTAGAAAGAAATAGAAGTATTGCACTGAAAGTTGGAGCACCTTGGTCAATGATTATAAAATATAGTCTGAGTTTTCATCTATGATATCACTGTGTAACTACATTCTTTTTAAGTATCCTTCCTTTTCCCAAGTTTTATCATTTTAATATTCAGAGAAAAATATGAGAGAGGGGCCTGAAAACTGGCTGAGAGCCAAAAAAAGCTCATGTTCATTCAAAATCATGTATTTAAAGGCTATGTTCAATATTCCATGAGATTTGTTGCATATGTTGGCTCTGGGTATCTATAGTGCTGGAGATGATTTATCTTTTTGATTTTTTCCCAATCTCTTTAATATATATAAATTTCATATATATATATATGAATATATCATCTATCTATATCTATATGGATATAGATATATACATAGAGAGAAAGAATGTGTCACACTAAATAATGGTTAATAATGTATTAATTTTAGAAGCCCCTGAATTTAATCATTTTTGCCTTAGCTCTTTAATATCTTTACTTTGTCATCTAAAAAAGAAATCTTAAAAAGTAATTTTTATTTTTTATTAACTTTTTGAAAAATAGCCTTACACTATAGTCTAGGGTAGCCTTAAATTCACTGTGTAGCCTTTCCATGCCAATTAATTCCCCTGCCTCACCATCCTGGGGACTAGGACCATAGACCACTTCCACCTTTCCTGAATTACTTTATTAGTTGCATATCTTAGTCAGTACTTAGCACCCAAAGAAGGGTAGTGAAAGAAAAGCACACAAAAATGACCATAAAATTTCCATCTTTTTATTGTAGCACTAAAAATTTAACCTAAAGCCTTCAACTGTCCACACAAGCACTTTGCCTCTGAACTGCATATATAACCCTTTCATTAATTTGATATTGAGACCAGGTCTTTCTCTGCCACTAAGGGTAGCCTGGAATCTCTGTGTAAGTCAGGCAGGTTGTGAACTTGTGAACAAGTATCACCTTTTGAGTAGCTGAGATTTCAGACAAACGACTAATTAATCTTCACCCCTTTTCAAGTCTTGTTTTATTTTAAAGGCATCATAACTGTCCTTGAAGGCTTTCCTTGAAGATAGGTGGTTTTTGTTGTTGTTGTTGTTGCTTTTCTGCAGACTTTCTCTGTTATCTCATTAATTCATTTTTGTTTCTAGGCCTTGTATGGCACACTATGCATTCTGTTACTCTAGCACTCACATCACAAAGTTATTTCTTAATAATAATCTCACAAATTAAAATGCCACTTCCTCCCATTGGTTGTTTTAGTCAGTTCATTATTTGACTCCAAATACAGAATCGTTTTCATTCAAATTAGTAAATCAGTGACCCATGTTAAATAAATATATTAAAAGTATCGTCACGTTATAAGATTACTTTAATTTGATACAAAATATTCAAAATGTACATATTATGCATTCACACACCTCAAAAAATACTTTAGATATGTTTCAAATAAATGATTACTCTTCAGATAAATTATTACTGTTAACTGCAGTATTTCATTTTCTCCCATTACATATGGGATGGTTACTTTTAAATTACAGCTTGACACAACCTAAAATAGTTTCCAAAAAGATTTTGATCGAGTAGTTATCTAGATTAGGCTGATTTGTGAATGATTGTCCTGGTTATTCATTGATCCAGACCATTTGGGACAGCACCATTCCCTAGGATAGTCTCTGAGATATATAAAATTAAGATAACCAGCTAAGAGCCAACGAATAAGCGGGTAGCATGAATGTGCTTGCTTCCTTCGGCATTTAACCCCAGATGTAGTAGTGTGAATAGCTATCTCAGACCCTTAAATCTTTGACTCATCTCAAATAATGGATCATAACCTATAGTTGTAAGCTCCCCCAAAAACCCTTTTCATCACTATGTTACTTTTTAGTAAAAATAGGACATACTATCAAATTAGGATCAAAGATTAATTATTTAAGGTCTTTTGACACTTAAAAGTTAACTATGTATTAAGAAAAAGAAGTAACTAAAACCAGAAAACATGATGAAGCAATATATTAAAACATTAAATTTAATGACAATATATCAGAAAAAGATGAAGATTGACATTTTATGGGAGAAGACAGAATTGTGTCTTGTACAAGAATTTTAATATTTAGTCATTTCTGGATTGAAAAAGATAGCTCCAAGTCACCAAGTTTTATGGGAATAGCTTTTTGTGAAATATTACAATAGCAGTCAGGATTGCTTTACTCTGTCTAAATTTAAAGTGAAGAACAGTGAGATTTAGTCAGGTTTAAGGAAATGTCATCAATCATAAATGAATAGTGTAAAATATTCTTTTCTCCCTAGAAGTGATGTGTTTTATGATATCTGTGCAAAGCTACTCTATGTCTTCTCAATAATCCCTTACAATGCAATTCTGCGTATTGCACTTAAATACTGACCCAGTCCAGATAATGAGGACTCGGTTAGGGGGCTACTATATTTATCCAATGTTTAACACAGTTCCCATATGCAGTAATACCTCTTTATGTTCAAATGCTTGCATTTTGAAGAGTTTTAGGAAAGGCTTGCCTGACTGTACTGATTGTAGATCAAGCAGGTAGAGGCTAGATTTTAAAATATAATACATTCTATTGCTTGTTCATTGCTAATTTGTGTACCAGAAATTATAAGGCAGGCAGCAAGAGTGCCAGTATGAATGAGGGAGTGATCCAGAAGATTCCATGCCTTGTTGAATCACTGTTTGAAGTGTGTGGCTGCTGGGAGCTGGAATGAAGCCCCAGCGACATTGGATTGCTACTTAGCCATGGGCACAAGGACAGCATTATTTCAACTCAGTCAGTTATCAAAAATAAAGAAAACCTAATTTTGGATGGAGAGACTGTTGAGACAGCATCTCAGAGCTCAGAGTTGCTGAGGACTTGAGGTTGGATATGATCAAAATACATTGTATCCATATATAGAATTTTCAAAGAAAAAAATAAAAATATAATTTTAAATTATAAAATAGATAAAAGTTGTCCTATAAATTAAGGATTATAAGAGTACATGTAAGTACCTATTTTGCTCTGTCTCTTTCATCATCTTTTTTCTCTTTGAAGACCAAAATAACCAAGTGATTACATTTTAAAATCAGCCTAGCATGATTGGGACTACAAGACATCAAGGTTTATTACTAATTTAGTGAGTAGAAGTAAACAGAAGGTGTCAGGTAGCCAAGAAGAAGAGCATTATCACTGACAGGTTTCATCTTGCAATATCACTGTTTTAATTCAGGTCATGCTGACTCTAAGAAGCATGTGCTGTTTCACCTTTCACACAAAAGAGTTCTATCCCAAAACTCAGTTTTATAGTTAGTTACATAGTCCATATGACGGCGGAACTCCCTGCTCCATTGTTTTTACTGAGGTAAACCCTACCCCACACATGTCACAGATAAGGATGCCCTCATTTGAAATCACCAGGATTTATTCCCAGGAGCGTGTTTATAAGGGAATTTAAACAAGTCTCATTCTCTGTAGAGATGAGCTTCCTTCTTTCTTCTAGACTTGTTGCAAAAGAGAGAAGAGCTTCCATTCCAGAATTCTCTCAAAGCTAGCTCATTCCCACTAGACTGTTCTTGACGATTATTCAAGATTAATATCACATTTAGCTTGAATAGTGTGTTTTCTACTCTGTCATTTCATGTCCATTTTGGGAAAAAAAAGTCATTTATATTTATATCATTTTTACGTACAATAACTTATATGAGAAAGAGAGAGACTCACAGAAAAATACAGAGAGAAAAACAGAGAGAGAATGGATACACATGACAAGTCATTTAATTGGAGATCATCAAATTATATTGGGAGTCATATGCATATCAGTATTGTTACAAGTTAAGAAGTTTGCTACATTTTCCAGTTGTAGCACAACTCATATTTTATCAGAGTCACTGTGTGTACACATGATGAATATTCTTGATAAACTAAATGTTAGGTTTCTGAATGTCCAGGCCAAGCCATTAACTTCCAAGTAACATTCAGGCTTGACATAGAACATAAACAGGTCAGGTCAGTAAGAACACCTCATAATTAATAGTCTCTCTTGATTGTTATGCCTTAGATAAGACATTAAGCTTCTAATGCAAAAGAGACAAATAGTCATAAAGTCAAGGTGTAAGGTGTTATATGTGAATTAAAATATTCAAAATTGGAGCCTTCCACTGTAAGTCTCAATTTGATTGGTTCTATATACCTAGCAATTTTCTCCTGAATGACAGGTTATGGTGATAAGAGATTTCCTCAAATGTGACAGAGAACAAGGAAGATGATCCGATTTAAAGGGATCATACATCAAAGGTCAGGAGTTTTGGTAAGCTAAATGAAAAAATATCTTGCTTGGATTTATGAGAAAATACACAGAGAAGTATAGACAAATGCTTGGAAATGCAACTAAAATATGGCCATGTAGAGAACTATTTGTCATGTTCTCATAGTGAGCATCATTGCTGATGTTTGACAATTTAAGACAAGTATTAATTTGTTACCTATGATAACCAATATCAATTTTGTACATAGGAACTACATAATACTGGGTTCAATTCATGCATGAATTGGACTGTGTAGCCTTAAATATCTGTGGTATATCCAACAATTTCACAGTGATGAAATAAGATCTTTTCCAAGATTAACACTGGCCAAGGAAGATTACTAAGCAATTTTGATTACAAGAAACTTCATTTTGGTCTTGGTATTCTTATCAGATTGATGGTTAAATATACTGATCATAGAGATTTCATTTTATAAAGAATATTGTTTCTTCACATTGCTTGTTAAACTTTGGCATAATTAGAAGTTATTCCAGAATTTAATATATGCTGGTTTTGATTCTGCTCATTATGGTTTATAAGCTATGCTTACCTTGCCTATATGCAATCTAAAAATGAGTTGACATCATGCTTTTAATTATAGTAAATTAAGTTGTTTCATAATTTCTGCAGTATGATGCCTGTAATAATAATCAGACCAAATCATCACATTACATAAAGTTAATCATTAAAATGATTATCATTATTGCATGCTGTAGTGAACTATTTTTATTTTACTTAGCTTCAACTACATATCTTTCCTAAATATGGAAGTAAAAATCAAAGCCAAGAATTTTTTTCTTTTTTACTTTTTTAATACTGTGTAAAAAGGAGGTGACAAACTAACTTGTTGAACCTAGCTTTTAAACACTGGAAAAATTGATGCTGCTCACTGCCATATTCCCTCAAGTAATTATTGGTGAGGATAAGAAGGGGGGAAGTTTGTGTGTTTGTTGGATCTACCAGTTGTCCCCATGTAAAAATAGTGTGATTGTTTGACTATGAAATGCCCAATGCAGACTCCTGTGTTAAACACGTGGTTCTTAGCTGTCAGTGTTGTCTAGAAAGATTCTGTGAATATTTGAGGATGAGATACAAGTCTTGCTAAATGATGTAGATCACTGCTGTCCAGTCCTGGGTAATTTGTTTGCCTTGGACACTTTTTTTATCTATCAGTCTTTATATTTCTCTGTTTTTCTAACTCCCTGCCTCCCAGTGCTTTCTGATCACCATGAGGTGAAGTTTCTTCTACTACAAGGTCCTATACTACAATGGTCTAGCCAAGCACAGGGGGCCAACAAATCAAGGACTGAATGAACCTTCTAAAAGGTTCTTTCATAAAGTTTTCTCTCAAGATTTTTGAACACAGTGACAAGAAAGCTAACTAATGCCTACAATTCTGCTGAAAATATGAATAGATGATATGCCATGACAGCTGCATTTTTATACCAGTTTCTCATACTTCTTGATTATCAATGATCATTAAAAAATCTTCAAATATGAAAGTGATATAGCACTGTGTTTATGAATGACTTAGCTTAAAAAGCGGACTTCTGTGAATAGCAGAATATTCATGTATACACATAGCAGATAACTGGTCAACCTGATCCATCGTTTCTTAATGCTAATTGACAACATAGAAATTACCATTTTCTTTTTATGCCATTCTGTAAAGTAGCATCATGGCTAAGTAGTATATCTTCTCCATACCCATCTGCTTATACTTGGAGTTTTTTTTTTAACCCATTCACTGAAATCTACAGCTAGCTAGTTTTATTTTCATTTAATTTGAATATCTTCCAGGCTACTGTAATAGTTTATCAGTCACTCTGGTATTTTTTTTTTTCTTTTGAAGAGTGTATGTGCCAGTTCTTTAAACAGAAATAAATAGGATGGCATCCTGTCTTGATGCTTTTGAATGTAAAATACTGGCTGCATTCATCTGAAAGAACACTTGTTTGAAATTATCTGTCATTGGCTTTTGAATATCACTTTTGGACACTGGAGACAGAAATTTTAATACTATATTCTCTTGGTATTTAGAGATTTTTGTGTAGTAGTTTGCTATTTGTTATATAAAATTAAACACTTATTTTTCTTTCTTCACAGAGTATGACCTGCTTTGTCCCTTATGTAGCCATTATCCAAGTTCAATAAGTTTCTTTTAACTCATTTATGGCATTGACTTTGTAAACTTATTTCTTGGTTCCTATCTTTCACAATTTTAAGGCACGCATGCATTTATTTGTACTGGGAGGCTTGACTCTCTTACTCTCTGGAAAATCTCTCTATTCCTCCAAATTCCTGACCTCTAGCTCCGTCACTTCCTGTCACATTTGTGTCATCGGATCTCAGAACACGACTCACAATCATACTGTGTGTGAAGCGGAGGAAGCCCAGAGTGAGTAAAGTCCCAAGTGAATGTGTGTGACTTCAGTCAGTCATGCCAAGTACCCCAAAGCCTCAGACCCCCAGGAAAATAGCAAAACCTTCCACTGCAGAGTCAACCTCAAAGCAAAGGCAAAGCCTTCCCTTGCTCCTTGTGTGAATGTTGATACTACATGAAAAACATTTCTGCCATAACCCTCTCATCCTGTTATTATGGTCTGAGAACTGCTCCCCTACAATGACTGCTCCTAATGAGTCAGCTAAAACTGTGTCCTTGATACATCTCTATACCAAAACCCCTACCTCGTTGATTCAACAGTATGCAATAACCCGCCTCTGTATTCAATTGTGAATAATCAACATGCTAAGCCTTTGGGGTTACTTCCGTTTCTCCATCAGAGGGAACCAGTCCAGCAAACCCAGCATTTTCTGGGTGCCTGTCTTCAACCCGTCACCATTTGGCACTGTTCTTCACTGACCTAGTAACTGTCTTAAATATGTGTGTGTGTGATAAAGTATCTTTAGTCACAACTTTAATCTTCTCTTTAGTTTCTTAACCTATAATATGTTATAAATTAAGTATGAAAAAGAATACCTGCTACTATCACTTGTAATTATCAGGCAGATCTAAGGAAAGAAATTAGGCTGACAAGATGGCTTGGCAGACACAGACAAGTGACATCATGTCTGATGCGTGGAATTTAATCATCAGGATCCACATGTTGGAAGGGAGAGTTATCTCACTCAAGTTTTCTTTGGACATCCACCCACACACAATACTCACACACAATCACATAAAATAAAATGAATAAAAATGCAATTTTAAATCTGAACATATATACCTATGTTATATCCCTAAATTATTGAAAGGATACTTTACCTGATGTGTAATTTCACATGTTCATCTTCTAATTGCCCTAATATTTTCTTATTTCCCAAGACAAGTATTATCATAATTTCAATATCCTCTGGCCCAAAACAACATGAACACTTTCCCAATAAATACATATGTTCAGATAATATTCTGGGGGTTTTTCTTTACATTTCTCCCCTTGTATATAAAATGATTAATAGTAAATAAAATTGTATTTGATAGCAAAGTAACTGCCACATGTAGTATGATAAAGGGACATACATATCAACAGGTTTGAGATGGGAATTCAAAATAATCTGCCAGAAGGGCAGTGTTTGTAATGCTAGGCTTAAGCACACTGTCAGGCACGAGTTAAGGAAGCTAAATATCTTTTTTAAAACTTGATCCCTTTTTTTTCTTTATTTATTTTTGAAAGTCAGCTACACCCACAAAAATACAGATAATAGATAATGTCACGCAGCAAATTTCAAAGAAGGGAAGCTAAATATCTTTAGGAAATTATCAACTTTGTCTTATTAGAAAATTATGCTGTAGTAGGATATGGATTAAAGATGAAGGGCCATGAGCTAACATAGAAAGCATATAGGCACATGCCAGTGATAGGGTGTGGTGTAAAAGTAGAACAGACCTGCTGCCAGCTCAACTGTTCACTTCTGGCTTCTACAAGTTGTTTTTTTGTATATGGATAATCATTATCATTGCCTTATGCTGAATTCCCTTGACCGGGTCCTGCATCTCATTGTAAATAAAAAGCACCTGGAGTTCTTCCCAGCTTCCTAGTTGGAGCTGAACCCCAGAGGCTGATGGCAGAACATATCAGAGGAGGCTGCCCATGACAGCAGGTATGAACCAGTCAAACTAAAGCACACAACATGTTCATCCTGAGATGAAGCCTAAAAGAGTTGACGCAAACATATCTGGCTTTTGTTTCCTTCCTCCTGTTCACAGAAAATATGGTCAGGCAGGTGGACTCTCCGTATTTTGGATTCCTCAAGCAGTGTGAACCACAATGCATACTTTAGAATGTATAGATCAACGAGAAAAAAGAAAGCATAAAATTATGATATAATCTGAATAGGTGTTGGAATTCAGTTTGTTTACAATCAAAACATGGAATTTTAGGTCCTCTAAACCTGGGATCTGTGGGAGAACCATGCTGAGGAAAATCTTAAGGGTTTTTTTTTTTATTTGCTAGCAATATCTAATTTTATTTCTGAATTTAGAAACAACTTTGCTAAATACCTTAAGAGATGGTGTACTCAAATAGATGAAAATTGTCGAATAGACAAGAAATAAAGAAAAGGCAAAACCTGTTGTAAAGCAACCTACCAGGCATACTCTGCAATACCAGAGGCATAGTTCTGTATTTTACTTAGGCCCTTCCCAGAGTCTAAAGCAATTATAAATACACATGCTGGATAGGCTTATTCAATCCATGAACATTGGCAATGTCGTTCACTCAATTATGACAGTATGATTAAACGTTAATACCATTCCTCAGTCTTGAAACGCCATAAACTTGTTTCTTGTGTTACATTATGCAAATGTCACAAAGGGGATACGGAAAACATATCTTACATACCATACTGTTTTTACGATTTTGATCATTTAAGAGACAGCTTGCCTCTCCAAAAAAATCATACGTTCCTCAGGAAAGTTTCCACCAAGAGCCCACCTGCCTTCTACAGGTATGGGAATGGTCTCTGTAGTGGCACATTTTCTACTGTGTGTGTGTGTTTGTGTGTGTGTGTGTGTGTGTGTGTGTGTGTGTGAGAGAGAGAGAGAGAGAGAGAGAGAGAGAGAGAGAGAGAGAGA
>NC_022022.1:16054002-16059487 GCF_000317375.1 Microtus ochrogaster
GAGAGAGAGAGAGAGAGAGAGAGAGAGAGAGAGAGAGAGAGAGAACTCAGATTGTTTTGATAAATGCCTGGGTATCATCTAAAACAAAGGGTGAAATAATAATATAAGGAAATATGAATCTTTTGTGTGAATGGGCAACCTCTACAGGCACAAAGTAAGCAATTCCTATTTGGTGAGAGGGTGAGTCACAGATAAGAAGGGAGCTCCAGGAGGTCTGGACTTGTCTTTCTGATTTGTTTCACTGATGCCCCTCATGACTATACTGTTATAAAAGGGAGAAGGAATTATTTTCCATACTTACTCCGAGCACCTCTTGCTTTCTTTCCCAACTCCTATTCAATCATGTGTTTGCATAGATTTGTTTGTCCACTTTCTTGATATTTCTTTCTAGTTCAGTTACATGCATCTAATTAATAATTTGTTTTTTGAGACAGGGTTTCTCTGTAGCTTTGGAGGCTGTCCTGGAGCTAGTTCTTGTAGACCAGGCTGGCCTCAACCTCACAGAGATCCACCTGCTTCTGTCTAATGAGTGCTGGGATTAATGGGGTGTACCACCACCCCAGCTGATAAAAAATATTTTATGTTTAACATGATTGCAAATAGAGTTTATTCTGCAAAACTAAGGTGTTAGGAGCCCAGACTAGTGCAGTTGAAAATGTCGCACATCACCAAATGTAGACCATTTAAATAAATAGGATTTGAGAGGGTCTCTTTCTGAGGTGCTGGAAATGAACCCAGGGCTAACACCTGTTCTTGAACTGCTCTGCCACTAAGCATTGTTCCCAGCTGGAAGTAACTTATGTTACCATGTTCTACAAATTTCTTTGTCTCATTTCAAATTCAAGACTCCCATGAGCAAGCAGCTAACTCCTGAAATTCAGCTTTGGTGGAAAGAAATCAAACAAAAACCTTCATATAAATTCAAACATTATAACCTCTGAACATGCAAATTGAGTTGAAAATCACCTATTATCTATGATAGTCAGCATTTCTCACATTTTATTTATGAATTCTTTTGTTTTAGATGGAACTCGCTAAGGAAGAAAAATGTGAATTTTTGCCTTTCCTTTCCCCACGGAAAGTTATAGTCAAAGATGGAAAAATTGTGGCAATGCAATTTGTTCGAACAGAGCAAGATGAAACTGGAAACTGGTTTGAAGATGAAGAGCAGGTGGTGCGCCTGAAGGCTGATGTGGTCATTAGCGCCTTTGGTTCTGTCCTGAGTGATCCCAAAGGTAAGACATTCCTAGGAGCCCCTGTGTGTGATGCTGTGGGTGTTGTTTTATGGCTCTAATAGTTCCCAACTTTCGGCCACTTTTGCCTATCTTAATATTCATTTCACTTTGCTAGTATGGACTGCAAGCAATCTTGATTGAAAAGGCTTAGAAGTGTTATTACCAAATATATGGAATTAATTTAAAGTAAGGAGAACTGAAAAGAATGTGAATCTTTAAGCTAATATCCAAAATACATATTCTATTTTATAATAATGTTTGCCTTGTTTCCTATAAAAGAATGGCCTTTCTTCAATTAGGGTAGAATAAAAATATGTAGCTGAAAAATTGGAACAGTCAGTTTTAAATGGTGCAGAGAAATTATGATGTAATAAAAAGCAGAAACTTAGATTCCATATTTATTACCAACACCATGGCAAACCATCTCTCTGAACACGGGACACCAGCATTATCCTTTAGAAGTTCAAATTCCTGTCATTTCATCTGAATACCCTAACTGAATATGCAGAAGAAAAATAAAATGCTTAGGCATATCACGAGAGAGAGAATGTTTTATATAACATTTCAACCCCATAGTTGTCAGTCAACTGAGAGACCGCCTTGTGTTGGAGCTCTCCCACTCTGGTACCATTGTAAATGAAAGCTCAAATACCAAGGCACCTTCATTTTGCAAATCTTTACCTTTCAATTCACACTGTTGAAATGACAATTATCACTTTTATTTTCTGAAGGGAAAATAAAAGGCCTTTCTGCTGTTCAGACGTTCACTGAGAACAATAATAACAGAACATCTAAACCTGACATGTCTGCCTATAATGCATACTGTATCCATGTGAAGCCTGGAGGAAATGCATGCATGCAAATACACATTTTTATGCAGCAGATAGGTAAAGATTCAAGCAGTCACCAGGCTTTTTTTTTCTGCAGGACACGCAACATCTTGGTATTTAAAATCATCCAGATGTTTAATGTCATCAAGATAAATGTTTTCAAATGGCAGAATGATGGCCTGAATTTGTCACTTTCCATGCTTGTATGAAGTGTAGACACAATCACTGTGTGCTTTTGTGTATTCGTTAACTGAGTTTATAAAGGAACAATGAACTGTGCAAGTTATGTTCAGTTATCTAAAATATACTGTTCTCTGCAAAAAGTAAGATGCCAGTGAAGTTTAGGTAGCAATTCTACTCATGAGTCATGTATCAAAATAATTTGTTGTTCAGCCACTAAATTTATTTTTCATGACTGGCAGTCGAGTGTTTTTAAAAGTATTATTTTGTAATCAAGACAGATTATCTTGTGCCTCAGAACACAGGAAACAGCTTTTATAAACTCACTATTATTTTAAAGCTTAGGTTTATGTATGTGTTATTTGGCTGCTGAGATTTTGTTGTTGTTATTGTTCGAGACAGTCTCTCACTATGGATCTGTTACTGCCTTTGAAGTTCTAATTCTTCAGGCTCACCCCTATGAATTCTGAGATTACAGGCATGCACTGCCAGACTAAGTTTTGTTAATGAGAGTCCATATGTGTTTATGGACATGTGCATCAAGAATGAGATAAGTTATATAATATTCAGTGTTTAATTTATGGAGTAGAAAAAAAATGATATGTTCAATTCTAGAATTTCATGCTTATTCTAGAATTTGTGCATTTTGTTCTCTGTGTCTGTTTCTTGTGGTACTTCACATGGCTTTTAGAATTCTCTAACGGCTATATAGAGAAGTCAAGAAAAGCATGGTGCCCTACTAGGGAGTCTTTTTCCTATCCTGATTTGACATGGAATAAAATGCTGAGAAATTGTATCCTAATGCACAGTCCCATGTTATACTAAGGTCTCTCAGGGTTTCTAAAGACAACGTGTTACTTTCCAAATGATTGGGCAACTGGAATTAGCTGTGATGTTGAACAGCATTCTTGTCCTTTTTTCTGTTACTAGTGGGCCGTGTCTAGACAGAAGTTTCCAGGATGTTGCTGTCCTTAGTCAAAGAACTGACCAAAAAAAAAAAAGGCACACAGAGATCACAAAATAGCAAGAACCTTGTTCCATATAAAGAATAGCATAGATCTGAAATGTTCTCTAAGGGAGCAGGGACATATATGGGAAAAGTGTTCAAACGCTGTGATAGTTGTATGTGCTGCCATTTATGAGGTAGACTAGGAGGTGGAATTGTGGTCCCTTGGGGGCTTAGCACAGGCTGTTCTCTGTTGCAATCGACTGGCTTGGACTCTGCTAGGTTTTTTCCCCCCTAATGAGAATATTATTCCTTGTTATGCACCTGATATCGTATGCATATTGAATAGACATAGGCATAAAAATAATCGTGGCTTCTCCTAAATTTCACTCAGTGGACACAGTTTGCCTCACTGTGCATCCACCCAAACTCAATGCAGTCCATAAAGGTCCATTGGAGAGCCTGGATATGTTCCAGCATGTGCTTGAAAAACATAATCAGTGCAGTTAAACTCAACACAGGTTGCCAGATGTTTTATTTGGAGAATAGGGTGTGTTTATATTATGCATATGAGAGTCCTCAGTTGTCAGCTCCATTGATGGATGTATATGTCCATACTGTAAGCCAACTGGAGAACCAGGCTCTTCTGTGCTTTCGCGTGTTTGTCTGGTTTGCTCCTGTGCACTGTTTTCAATCCTAATGAGGGGTCATGGGAAACTATTTAGAACTAGTAAAGGAATTTGGGTTTTAGAACTTACCCAGGAAGACCTTTTAAACTCATAATAATAATAATAGTAGTTTTAAATTGAAAAAATATTCATATCCACATAAATATTCTGGGTATACTGAAACCAGTTTCCTGGAAGAAAGCTGCACGTTTGGAAAAGAAAAGATAACCCTTTTCTACCCGAGTTTGTTCAATTCCAATGCCTGTGGAGTGTGAGCCTCAAATGATTACCGTGAATGCGGTACACATTTTAATGCACTCATCAATAACTGTGTTTCAAAATGTTAGGTGTTCTTGTCACTTTTTTTTTCTCTTCTTCTTCCCAAATTTAGTTTGCATAGACTCAATAAGTTGCACGAAAACACAGAAACAGCATTTCATACCTTATGCCGTTTTATCTATTTGACAATGTTAAATATTTCTGTTTGAAATGCTCTTCTCCAAATCACTTAACCTTTCTAAGGTTCAGCTCTTCATCTATCAAAACAACAACAAAACCAAGCATAATGAAACCATCTCTCCCTATCCTGTAACAGGACTGTCAGAAATAAAATGAAGGAACGGGAAAGTGCCTTGCAAGCACAACTATAAACAGACTATTATTGTTTATGTCGTTCCGGGTTCCTGCATTTATCTTTTAGTTATTTGTAAGCCTGTCACTGACTTCCTCTTTCTTTTTGCTGTTACGTATAGTCCTTTCCAAAGTCCAGGGGTTGCAACTTAGTTGAAGGACCACTCTCAAGAGGAAAACTATTAGTGAACAGTATTACCAAAAGGTCCTTCAATATGCTTGGCTGTTAAAGAATAGCAAATTATAACTATTTTGAAATTCTTTCACACCCAAATCAGAAGAGCTATCATCAAGAAAAAAAAATCAGAGGCTGGCAAAAATACAGGGAAAGAGGAACACTATACACTGCTGTTGCAAGTGTAAACTGGTAGAGTCGCTGTGGAAATTGTGCGGAAGTTCCTAAGAAACTAAAAAGAGCACAGGATCGAGCTTTCCCATCCCAGGATATGTACCAGGAAGAATTTGTATCAGGGAACCATAGATCTATGTACACATCTATGTTTATTGCTTTTCCATGTTATGAACATTAGCTATAAACTCTCATTCTTAAACATCCACTTGTAAGAGATATGTATCAATTGCTGTGTCTACTCATATAATAGCGATAATTAATTCTAATGAAAATTTCAAGGAGTTATTTAGTTCCTCAAAATTATAGAAGCATCGGACATATTAATACTCAATACACATTCACAAATACATTTATGCACTTGACTTGAACTGACCATTCGGGGATATAAATTCATTAAAACTATTTTATTAAACCTATTTTCTTCTGAGAAACAGGCCAGTTTGTTTTATTTTTCTAAGAAAAGGTAAGCAATTCTTTTCATTCCCTGACAGTAACTCCCCCCCCCTTGTTTGGCATAAACTATTGCATTCGTTATAATTAGATGACTAGTTGATTAGTTAGTGTTTGTCTAGTGTATCAGCTCAAACAGGCTGTTCTTTTTTTTTTTTTGGTTTTTTCGAGACAGGGTTTCTCTGTGGCTTTGG
>NC_022022.1:16059587-16085259 GCF_000317375.1 Microtus ochrogaster
GTTTTTTCGAGACAGGGTTTCTCTGTGGCTTTGGAGTCTGTCCTGGCACTAGCTCTGTAGACCAGGCTGGTCTCGAACTCACAGAGATCCGCCTGCCTCTCACCAGGCTGTTCTTATGGATGTGGGGCTCCGTCCTTTTTGCAGTTTTCCTCTGAGGAAGCATCTTCAAACTTCATGGTCCTTTTGTATCAGGCGCTGAATTGGTATCTGCAACCTAGTATCACTTTAAACATAAATGAAATAATATCTGTAAAAAGGTTGTATGCAGAGTTAAAGCATCTCATGAAATTAATATGATTTTTGTACAACAAATATTTTAATAACTAAATCATGCTTTATTACACCTTCATTACAAACGTTGTGCAGACACGAATGCATTTAAAAATCAGAATGTCATCATCATCTTGAAGCCTCTCTCAATTGTTCATTCTATATATTTTGTTGGTTTTATTAGTGAAAAGAAAAATCCCACATTTTTAATGGTCTATAACATTTTAAGATTTTTACTTTCGAAAATGATGGTTGCCTTGAGTACTGGAGCAATTTTCTTTATGTAAATTCTTAGTTGCACAGGTATTTATTTTGCGTTTCCAAAAATCAGGTATTTGAAGAGCAAAGCAATTTAAATCACTTTGGATTTTCAAACTGAAAACAGATTTTATTAGTTTATTTATTCTAAGGGGAATGCTTGTTTTTGAGATGGAGAAATGAAGCACTTCTGGGGGTTTAAACCCCTGAAAAGTATGAGGTGATATGAGTTTTAAAGCACAAGGCTTGGGAAGGAAGAAAGCACAGAAGATGATGGCCGATTTATGTGGTTTGCATGCTACAGGGAGCAGGGACATGGACCCTGAGCTCTGAGGAACACAGCCGGGGGAGGTCGACCTCCAAGGGAAGGAGTTTATACACAGCATCAAGGCCTGCAGTTTCTGCTCATCGCAGCAGGAACTAGAGATAACAAGCACAATGCCCAGATCTTTCTGAATCTTTAATGCAGCCCTTAGAAACCAACTCCCTTGATGGCATTAATTGCAATTAGCTGCATAAAGGAGTGTTTTGTGGAGGAGGGAGAAAGACAGTTTTAAAATCACTCATCGATCCATTAGAAGGCCCTTAGAAAGGTCTTTGAAGCCTTGTGGGAAAGTCAAGCTTTCTATGGAAACCAGCTTCAAGTGTAGTGCGGAGTCCCCTTCTTCCTCTAGGAGGAAGGGTGCAGGTCATGGCTTAATTGTGTTCATTCTGACAGTCAGAATGAGAAATTGACAGGCAAGAGATGATGTGCCTGAGATCTTAGCAAAGTGGAGATGGAGACTCTGGGGTTTTCAAAAATGATCATCTTTTTTTTACTGGGAGAAATTCTCTAGTATTATTTTCATGTGAGCTCCAGATGGGTCAAATGCCAAGCAATCCTTGTTATTTATACTATAAAAGACTTGAAGTCAGTGTCATATTTATGTTAGAACTTATTAAAATATTATTTATTGAGTAATTCACCAACAGATGTAGAACCCTAAGATTTTTCAGGACCACTATGTCTGTTATTTATTTGATGTTCTAAATGATAAAGCATTTTTTTTCTTCCAGAAATTGGTGGCGGCACTTAGCAGGAATTTTATTTGGCTCTTAAGCCCTTTGACTTGCAGTTTGCTTAAGTCCCCTTCTTTCTTACAAAAAAAGCAAAGAGAAAAGGTGGTGAATGAAGTACCAACTTGAGAAAGTATCAGCTCTGCTCTATTGTATACATTTTATTGAATGTATGGTATAAACTTGAAAGAACAGATAGAACACTGGATTTTCTTGCCTGGTGGGAGAATATTTTTAGCTATTGCAAAACCTTGAAGGAAGTGGCTTCCCAGTGGCCAATATAGATAAGAATGGTTGAGGTGGACTCCAGCAGTCAAGTGGTCAGAACAATGCAACATACTGGGTGTATGAGGATGGAATCATTTGCCTCAAAGTTTTCCCATTTGTATTTTCAAATGTACAAGAAGGAATAAAAGAAACATTGTATTCTGGCTTTGTTATTCCAGGTGCTTGTTTGCTTATGAAGTTCTGACAGCCTGCTATCTCAGACTCTGAGCCAGGAGGTTCTGGGGAGAAAGTGGGGGAAAGGCATACGCACACTGTACTTCCAGAAATGCAGTTTAAAGGGAAAAAAAAAACACCTACTTCGAATCAACGGATTCGGAAGGAGTTTAGTGTCTCAGGGAAGCACAGAACTGAGCAGGAGGGCTCAGGAAAGCTTCTTGGAGGAAGCGGGTTAAAAGTTGAAGCCCGAATGATGTGTAGGCGTTTCCAGGTGGAGTGAAGGTGGAAGGGAGGGAAGCCACAAGAAGATTATGCAACATGCTTAACACCACACTGTTAGATTAAGTAGTCGTTTTACAGTCATTTAAGAAAGCTGCTTCAAAAGTCTGTCTTTAGAGAGTTGTCAGCAGCCTACTCATTCCATGCATGTGCTTATCTTTATAAAGGAAGGTATGAATTTTTCACTTTCCTTAGAACTTCATTATTTGATGGTTTCTACCATGCATCCTATCATTGATCTCCTTGCAGTGTACCGTTGTTTAGGGACTGCTGGAAGCCCATTCATTTGCGGGGACTTCAGACATGCCTGACTAAAGGGAAGTCTTTACCTGCCAACCCAGGGATAGAAATTATCAGATACAAATTGCCACAAAATATGGTAATCAGATCTGAAGTGGTTTCTATAAATGAGCAGATATTTTCCTGTTGGATGAAATACCACATACAAAACCACTAGCTGACAAGATAGCTTCATGTGGTCAGGCAATGAATGGGAGAGACTCGGTTAGTTGAAACAGATGGCGTGGTTATGTAAGATGGGAAGTGGGCAGGGATAAGATGACAGGAATTTTTGCGACAACTTCCTATTGAGTCAAAGGACTGCATGCTAAGATAAATTTGTTGTTGTTGTTGTTTTGAAATTACATTTCAACCAACCAGGTGACAAACTGATTAAATGCTTTAGATGTTTGGGATATCTTTATCTCAAACAAGATAGATACTGTTGCTAGATGCGTCCTATCTGTATTTTAAACTATATTATTCAAACTAGGAGTTTGGAGTCAAAGGGTTACCTTTGATTGGTGACTCATGTATGCAGGCAAGTGTGTTTTCTGTAAGACATCTTTCCTGTATGAGAAAATTATTTACTCATCCTCAGGATATAATTCCAGAAAGTAGAAGGAAGCTGCCCTAGTAATATGATGGAGAAGCTATACACAAATCGCAATTCTCAAGCAACATGGACAGAACTCAGGAGTACAGCAGGTGGGATCCTGCTGGTGATGCTTGTTATGTGTGGCAGCTGGAATTTTTTAGTTTAGCAACTGAAAATAGGGATGGAAGCTAAGAAAGACAAAAGAAAATTGAAAACAAGCTTTCCGAATTTTTATAATTATATTTAATTTGCCTGTCTGCCCATTCATTTTTGAGACAAGTTCTTTTACATGTAGTCCATGACAGCCTCAAACTTTCTTATGTATTCTTATGTAGATGGGACTTAAGCTCTTGTTCCTCAGATGCCATCCAAGTTATACTTGTATAGACACGGCTTTAATTGTTGTCGGATGCCATCCTGCATATGCTTGTATAGACGTGACTTTGGTTACTGTTCCTCAGATGCTTGACTTTAGTTATTATTCCTCAGAGGCCACCTAGCATATGCTTGTGTAGACATGGCTTTAGCTGTTGTTCTGCAGATACCATCCAGTGTATTTTTGTGTAGAGGCGGCTTAGTTCTGCAGATGCCACCCAGTGTATGCTTGTGTAGATGGAGTTTTAACTGTGGTTCCGCAGATGCAATCCAATGCAGTTTCCTTTAGAGACAGGACTTCTCACTTGTAGGCACTCACTAAGTAGGCAAGTTTGGATCCCTCAGCAAGCAAGAGACAGAATTACCTGTGGCTACCCAGTGCTGGGATTATAAGCACATACCATCAAGTATGATTTTATATATTTTGTTTTGGTTGTTGCTATTGTTTTAATATTTATTTCAATTTTTCAATAGTTCTTTGAAATTTTTATAGAACATGTTTTGATCACATTCCCCAAACTTCCCAGATGTACCATCCTTCCCTTTCCAAGCAGCTTTCGGTTATTTTTTTTTTCTTCTCCTCATCAAAGAGAATTTGTACTTCCCAAATTTTCCTGGATATGTGGCCTTCTGCTGGAGCATGGTTGATTTATTATACTTTATGCTTGTAATAAAACTAAGCCTTCCTTTCCCAGCAGCTAAGGATTGCCAAAACCTCCTCAGCTAGGAGCGAGCTTTGTTCAATTCCCTTTCCCGTGCTGAGATTTGGTCAGATTTAGGCCTTCAGAGGTCTTGCCATGTATGCAGTTGCCATGCTCTGGGCAGAGACACTGATTCCCTGTCATCATCTAGTACTACTGGCTCCTCTAATGATTTTCTTCATGGATTGGAAGAAAATGGACCTCGTGTTCTCATGCTTACAAGACAAACCCTTTACTGACAGGTCCATCTCCGTAGCTCTTGCCCCTCAATATTTCAATCCTCCTTTGGCTTCCTGTGCTGGGACGACAGAAGTGCTCCAAGGCATCCAGTCTCATTCACCTGACTTTTCACTGCCGTATCTTATTTCTTACAGTGGGGGCTATTATTCAGTGAATGGACTGCTAAATGTAAGCTGTTATAGCAATTTCTTATGGAAGTATGATAGATGAATATAGTAGAATTTATTTTGGACTCCCAGCAGCAACTCTCCTGCCATACTATGACACTTTTATGTGATGATGGCATGTCTCTTGAAGTAATGACAGCAATGTTTTATTTCATGGTACTGTGCTCCCTCCACCATCCAGTGCATATGGACCCTCACATTAGTATTTCATTTTAAAATGTCTGCATATGCTAGCTGCTTGGCTCAGTGATGAGCATAACCCATCTTACTCTATTCTGCACCTTGCCTTGCTTTTAATTCTATTTTGGACAAGAAGAATTCCCAAGAGGCTACTAGGAAAACTGTATCTATTTTCTTAAAAATTGCCTTTTTTTATCAGAAAGATTTTTTCCCTGGCTAGATTTATTATCTTTCTATTATAAAATACTCTGCCCAGACAGAAGGATGGAGTGTGGAATTGCAAGCCAGTCCTGGCATTTCTGCAGAATAACCATTGAACATAATGGAATCCTTGCACCGTTTTCCCTTAGAATGATTTTAAAGGGTAGAAGTGATGAGGAGGGAGGTCAAACTGATAACAGTGTTGAAAGTGATTTAGAATCAACATCACATCACTTACAACTGCCGTAGACATCCGTTTGAAGCGCGACATGATATTTCTGTAATTATTTTACTTCCTTTAATAACTGCATAGGAATAGGTTTGTTTCCCCAGTGGATCGCTCCGTTCAGAGCCTTTCCTTATCTTTATTTTCCAGGTTTCACTAGTGCTTGATACCATATGCATTCTTACAGGGAGACAGTGTATAAATCAAATCAAAGTCATTTTCCATCAAATCAAAGATTACATAGAAGAAGCAGAGCAGTGGTATGTAACAAGTTTTGTTGGGGAAAGGAGGCAGAAAATGGAAAAATAACGTAATTGTTTCAGAGAACAGAAATCATAAAATATAGTTAACATTATTCAACATATAGTGAATGTTATAGAAGCCTGTACCTTATTGACCAGGTGTTATTATATTTGTTTTTTAAATACTGTTTACCTATAGCGTAATAAAATGTCACTCTTTGAAAAATAAAAAATATGTTTATTCATCAATAATGATATAATTTGGAAAAAAGAATATACATTGAAACAAACTACCAAAAATAAGTTTTTCAGTGTTTTCAAATTCCTAGCTTTTTACTTTTGAGGTTCAGGGATAATAAAAAAGTATCCCTGGTATTCTTGAATTTTTCAAAAATGTATTTTGAAGATATTACTAACCACATAATGGCTCCCTTAATCAAGATATTTCTTTCCTTGCTCGCATCGCTGTCCCTCCTCCATCTCAACTATCCCATTCCTTGAGGTTCTCCTCATTCCTCCCGTTCTCCTCTCCTCTTCTTTTCCCACCTTCTTTGCTCCCCCTACCCCTGTGCTCTCAATTTTGTCAGGCGATCTTGTCTATTTCCAATTTCCAGGTGGATCTATATATGTTTTTCTTTGTGTTCACCTTGTTACTTAGCTTCTCTGGGATAATGAACTATAGGCTCAATATCCTCTGCTTATAGCTAGTATCCCCTTGTGAGTGAGTACATACCAAAAACATCTTTTTGGGCCTGGATTACCTCACTCAGGATACTATTTTCTAATTCCATTCAAAATCTGGCTCTAAAGAAATTCCCGGGAATCCACAAGGATGACCCCAGCTAAGACCCTAAGCAATAGAGGAGAGGGGTCATGACTTGCCCTGTAGTCAGACTGATGAATATCTTAAATATCACCATAGTACCTTCATCCAGCTACTGATAGAAACAGAGGCAGAGACCTGCATCAGATCACTGGACTGAGCTCCCAAAGTTCAGTTGCAGAATGGGAGGAATGAGAATATGAGCAAAGAGGTCAAGACCATAATGGGTTCATCCATTGAAACAGTCTGCCTGAGCTAATGGGAGCTCACCAACTCCTGCCAGACTGGGAAGGAACAAGCATAGGACCAAACTAGTCCCTTGAATGTTTTTGACAGTTGCATGGCTGGGGCAGACTTAGGGGCCACTGGAAGTGACACCAGGATTTACCCCCACTGCAGGTACTGGCTTTTTGAGAACCTATTCTCTTTGGATGTATACCTTCCTCAGCCTAGATATAGTAGGGAGGGTCTTGGACCTTCCATAGAGCAATGTGCCTTACCCTCTCTGAGGATTGGATGGGGGTGGGATGGGAGGGTGTGTGGAGGGAATGGGAGGAGGGGAGAGGGTGGGAACTTGAATTAGTACTTTTTAAAAAATCTAATAAATTATAAAAAAGATATGCCTAACAATCTTTTTTTAAAATTTATTTATTTATTAAGGATTTCTGCCTCCTCCCCACCACCGCCTCCCATTTCCCTCCCCCTCCCCCGATCATTATAATTCTATAATTTGTATAGATAAAATTCTTGTTTACATAATACTTATTGAAAACTGTATCCTATAAAAATATTCAAGGAAAGCATAATTTAAAATTAGTTCAGGTTGTAGAATAATATAACAGCCTCTAATGTAATCACAGATGACACTGCCTATTTATAGACTTATTTTACACTGAAAATAAAATATTATTCTTAAACCCAATATTTTTTCAAAATGTAAAACTATGCTAAGTTATTGTGATAGGCTTTGTTAAAAGTTAGTTCAATTATAAAGTAATGAATGATATGGAGTATTTACTAATATTGTAACTATATTTTATTTATAGCTCTATGTATTCTTTGTTGAGAGGATGATGTATGAAAAAGGAAATGTTCATCTAAAGTAAGCTTAATCTAAAATTGTCTTAATGTGGACATTGGTGTTCATGTACATTTTGATTAACAGAAAAGTCATGTTTAATTATATTTAATATTTACTGCCACTTATAGATGTGACTCAAGTCAAATGTTATACTGTGATATTGCTAAGTAGAGCCATGCATTAATTTTTACAATCATCCATGTGTCTTTTCCAAGCCTTCAATGATTAAATTTATCTGTCAATATCTTTTATTTTCATAGCGAGAACAGTTAAAATATTGTCCTCACTATATTCTTCAGCTTTGTTAAGACACCATGGTCAGTGAAACTTATAGATGAAATAGTTTCTTGCTCTCCAGTTTCAGAAGATGAATCCATGGCCATTATGTCGGCAGGGGGCAGGCAGGCTTGGCTCTGGAACAGTAGCTGAGAACCTATATCTGATACCCAAGCAGTAGACATGGAGAGTCAGCTAGGAATGGTGAAGGCTTTTGAAATCCCAAAACCCTCCTCCAGGAGGCCAAACCTCCTCCAACAAGACCACCCTTCTTAATGCCTGATGCAGAATGGTTATTCTGCCACCTGGAGACAAAGTTTTCAAATATATAAGCTTATTGGGACCATTGTTACTTAAAACTACACAAATAGTTTGGTATTATAAAGCTCATTTGAGTTTGTCAAAGGGACTTTTATTTACATAACCATAGGTTTCCATGCAAATTAAGAGTTACAAACATATAATATATGTTTGGTAAATATCTAGTATTTTATAAGCTCTCTCTAAAGTATATGGATTATTGTTCTCATTCAGTATGGTCCTTCTTCCCACCGTATTTACACACTGCTACCCACAGAAGTTCCACATCACCAGCATCATTGCACGGACCTCCTGTTTCAGAATCCAAGTATTATCTTCTCTGGGTGTCATGTGGCCAACAGGTATAAAGTGACCTGAAGAGAACCATAGAAATTGCTGGTGTGACACACAGAGTAGAGAAATGGCTTCCTATGGAGGAAACAATAGAAGGGTATTTCAGAGGAAGTAATGTTTGGAGTAGAGATAAGTACAAGACAGAGAAGAAGAGAACAGAGACATGGAAGTGACAAGGAACAGTTGCTGTGCTGAACAAACTAGGTCCTTTGACTAGATTATAAAGCATGTCATGAGAAATAGTCATGTAAGCATGGGAAGAATTTTCCAATGCTAGGTCAAGGCATCTGGATTTGTTCTGGAGTTTTGTTCCCTAAGAGGGAAGAGGGCAGGAAAACTGTATTATCTTCACACAAATGAAGAGCGTGAAATTGGGCGGTGGTGGCTCATGTCTTTCATCCCAGCTCCCAGGAGGCAGAGGCAGGCAGATCTCTCCAAGTTCAGCCTGGTCTACATAGGAAGTCCCATATCAGCCAGGACTACATGGTGAAACTCTATCTCAAAAAGCATAAAAACAGCAAACAAAGCCTTAAACATGCCTCCTTGTGGACTTTCCCCATGCTCTGCTTAAGTCTGCATCTCACCTCATCTCAGCTATAATCACAATGCAATTGTAAGGCAGTTTGCTTATATTTTAGCCCAGAGACCCTAGTACCATCTCTAGATCAGCAGAGATTCATGGAATAAATGAATGAATGAATGGGTTTGGTTAAAAATAATGAAATAATTGCTTCCTTTAAAATGATTTTAATAAAAAAAATTCATTGTAAGGCTAGCCATGTATGATGACACCCCCCCCCCCCGCAGGAAGCTAAGCAAGTCATCACTCTTGCCTGATCCAGGACACTTCCATGAACACTAGAAACCGCTTCCTGTGATTGATTAGTCATCTGTACTGCCCACCTATACCAACTGCCTGTTTACCACAAGATGGTTCATGAGTCGGGCAAGGGGCTGGAGATTGAAACACACACAGAAGGAGATACAGGTCATCCTTGAAATAAGAACACCCCTTTAATTGTGTTCCAGGGCAGCTTATATAGGTCTCTCCTTTCCTAATGCCATGCCCTAGCTCTCAAGACTTTTCAGCTGCAAGCCCACCAGAAACCACTCCCCTAACATCAGGAACTCTTGAGGGTGTGGTGCTTAGAGCAGCTGCAAGAAGAGGAAAACAAGCTGTTTACTCCAGTAGGCAAGGGGTCATAGAAAATTCGGAGTCCGAGGGTCTGCAGTTCCCAACAGTCAACCTATGCCTTTTTTTTTCATTTCTTTGAGGCACTAGCAGATATTGTTTATAGACAGAAATCTTGACATTCAGTCTTTGTTCCAAACATGGTTACAGCTTCCTTCTTTGTTTAGAATGCAGTTGCTATGACAGGAATATAGGACTGGACCATGCCTCTCCCTCGGTGCTTTCCCCCTTTCCTGCCCACTCTCATCCATCCAGAGAGCATCACCTCTAATCTACAAGTGCTGTAGTCTCACCTCATGTTTGAAGATTGTGTATTTCCTCTTCCTGGAATGTTCAGCCCTCTGCTTCTCTACCAAATGGGTTCATTATTGCCCTCCATTCTCCAGTACTGATATCATCTTCCTAAAGAATGCTGTCTTGGAAACTCCATTCTACTAGGATCTAAAACACCAACCCTACTTGTCATCACAAGCTCTATTGTCTGGAAATACTCTTTCTCATGATGTTCTCTCTGTAACCAGTTTCTCCATGATGTGATTTTCTATGTGCTTGTTCTATATTTTTGTTTCTGTAAAGTATAATCCACTTGGACTGGTCAATTACCTTTGGCTTATAATAGTACCTACATCAATATATAGAGCAACAGCAATAGAAAATAAATGTTTGGTAATTGGATAAATGAAACCAAGTCAGTTCTTTAATTTTTCCTTTGTTTTCGTTGCTAAACTTTCAGTAAGAGTGGCCCACAAACACCGTCTTATGTCTTTGCAACACTCCTTGTCCTTAATGCATTTCATTGTGTCTTTTTTGCTAACATTTTACTACTCATCACACTTCATTTTAGGAGACCTTGTGACTTGCTTTTTATTTTTCTCTTATAGTTGATCGGTCCTAAAAGTGCCTCACATGGATAAAAAATGTTTTGGTTTCATTTGGTTCTCATTCATTTGAAAAATCAAATGAATCTTTCTTTATTTTAGTTTGAGTTACTCTTGCTGCCTGTTTTGCATGCTTGACTTGATTTTTTTTTCACCTGTACTTTTCTTCTTCCAAAACTTTACATATCCCTCGACTGCATCTAAGGTGCAGTCATCTAAGATAACTCTAATATGTGCATATATGCCTCCAAGTTCTGTAGAGATCTCGAATCTACATGCCTAGCTGATTTGCTCTTTGATTTTGGATCTTTAAAGTAGGACCTTGGCAACTTACCTATATTGTGATGATATTGAGATATATAGCTACTCTGTTGGGTTCCGATGAGATAATGTGTGCCTGACAGCCCAGAACCAGCCACAAGTTTACAAAAGCACTCAGTAACAGTTTCCAATACCATCATCATAAATACTCTGGAATAGAACTTTGGTCAATACCTAAGATATATCCCAACTGCGTGAAACTCAACTGGTTCCTGTATGTTGAATTGCACATTTACTAATGTATAAAATTTGCTTAAACCCAATTCTACTATGTGTTTTAAATTTGCATTGATGTGTGCCTACTGACGATTGACAAGAAGGAAAAAAGCTGTAAGATGGATATCAAAAAATAACATTAATGAGCTGCTAAAGCTAAAATTACAGGAACTTATGAAATTGGTTAAACATAAAAACCATTAAACTGTTTACTGAAGCTTCACAGATATACTGCGGCTAATGAGCATTTCTGCTATTTAAATAAGCCCAAATTGAACACACATTACATGGATACATAATTAGTCATGGCAGTCAAACACACATAGACTTACTTTTAAAGCTCTATTTAGGAAATCTTTTCCATTTGATTTATTTTGTTAATTAAAATATTTTCCTCAGCATTCATTTATATTTTAATAATATTGTTTTCACAAGGAGCATAATCTCCTCTTGGCTTTCTGTGTTTTTGTTTATGCTTTAAATGCAGCAAATGGGGATTTTTTTATACTGGGCATTTTTCTTAACCGCTTTCTGTAATTGTTTATATCACTTGGTGGCATCATTCGGCATTTTAAAATTTTTCTCTCATTGGGAATTACATGCGAAATGTCTCAGCAGCCTATCGTTTTTCACTGTCTTGTAATTATCAAGAAGTATTAAGCACCCAAATATGCATAGAATTATGATGATTATGGTCCAAATCAGATTAAAGGATGATCTATTCCTTCAAGGAGTTTGTGGTCTTAAGTAGATGGTAACATTGAATATAAATAAGCATATCAAAGAACAGCATTTGGGAATCCAACAGAGAATCTGAAAACAATCCCCACGTATTTACTTCAAGAGCACTGACCTCCTTGAGGAGATCTTTTCCAGAGAAAATGAAATCAAATCTTCAAGGAGTTCACAGAGTCTTAAATAGATGGAATTATTGTGGAGAAATAAGCAAATCAAGGTGAAGTGTTTGCATGGGTCTAATTCTGAATTGATTAGTTGGTCAGTTTAAGAATGGAAATGAAGCTCCCAGTGGCATGCAAGGACAACAGAAGCCGTTTATGAAGGCTGCTGTTGGCAACTGTCCTTTTAATGACTTGGGGGAGCCTCTTTATCCTTGGCATGATGGGTTTAGAAAACTAAACCCCTACCTTTAGTCTCCCTGAATGCTACAAATGCAAACAAACTGAAAATAATCCAGGCAGAAAAGTAAGAAAGACAATGGTTAAAGCAACTGAAAGTAGCCACACACCCATTCTTTCCCCCATGATTTGGTATGCTAGCAGCTTTCGAAAGGGAAATATTTGCATTCTCGCCCCACAGTGAGATGCCTTTCATTGTTGTACTAACAACTACAAGAAATAAGTCGAATAAGAAACTCTAAGCTAACGAACAAAAACAAGAAGAAAGACAATACTAAATTAGGTCCCTCTTATGTGGCAGTGATTTTGCTGGAGACTGGAGAAATGGATAACTCACAGAAACTCAAAGAGCAGTGAGAAGGACGTTAGAATAATGTAAATAAAACCATACAACGTCTATTTTAACAGAAAAGTCAAGAAACAATTCATTGAAAAGATGATCTAGATGCTGCATCTATAAAGCCTGTCAACACTGATGTCGTTGTAAGTCCCTTCGACATTCACCTGTCCATTTTAGCTACTTACTGGACTCCAGTGGGAAGTTCCCAGAGATCATTCTTAGCCTATTCATTTTGACTTTCTCTTACCCCTATGGTCAGTAATAAGGAAGCCTTTGGGGTCAGAAACAATTTAACTCCAACAGAATTCTTGCTACCTCTTGACTATAAGGAAAATGGTAGTACCTACCTGCAACATCTGTCTGCTTTTTTTTTATTGGAATGAAATAATATGTAAATATACAGCATTAATGTCTAACAATTACAAAGAATCTGTGAGTTCTAATTGATTTTCTTCACATTGAGTAAAGGCAGGATCAATAGACTGCAAGAAGTTAGTAGGAGAAAAATTCATTAGAAGGGTTCACAGATCTTGTTAACCGAGCCCACAGTGAGGTTATTGGAAACAAATGATTTAAAGATGATGTCAAAATGTTAAAGCTCTATTTTTAGGGCATTGAAGAATGGAGAAAATCTTAAAACGTAGCATCAATAATTAGAAAATATGATGAGGGCAAGAGAAAACTCAGAGTGGTGTGATGGAAACCAATCCTAAGGACTATCGGGACAAATATGTGGCCATCTCTTGGAGGTTGACAAGAAATCATGACAAGTAGCATAACAAATAAGGAAAAGCAGTCGAGGTCCCTCCTCTCTCATAGCCCTGGAAAGAAGAAACTCCTTCTGTCATGTCTGGTGGGTTCCTCACTTAGCTCACCTTATACTTGGCCCTAAAGAATGATAATTTTTGAAAATCACAAGATTTGACAACCTGGAATGAATGAATGATCTTAATGAACTGCTAGCATGATAATTTGGAAGACAGGTGAAGGTTTGGGATGCTTTCAGGCTGGGCGGTACTGTGCATATGTCTGACTGTAGAGGAGCTGTCTGCCTTCGAGGTAATGGATAATGGCAGAGTGGCAGGAGGAGATGGCCTGGGGAGCAAAGCCATCCTCTGAAATGACTATGAGGAGTCTGGCCCTTAACAGGAGGAGGGGGTTCTTAAATTCTAGGGAGTGGGATAAGAGGCATATTGGGGAACTGGGGCTAGTGTGTAAAATTAAAAAAAAAAAGTTAAATAGAAAAATAATACCCAACAGGCAATGTGGAAGTGTGGATGAGAATGGCCCCTTCAGGCTTCCACATTTGAATTCTTAATTCTTAGGCTGTGGAAACTTCGGAAGAGATATATCATTGGGGGTGGGCTTTGAGATTTCAGAAGTCCACAAAAAAACTAAGTCTCTCTCTCTCTCTCTCTCTCTCTCTCTCTCTCTCTCTCTCTCTCTCTCTTTCCCTCTCCTCTTCCTTCTTCTCCCTCTCCCAGTCCTTCCCTCCCTCCTCCCTTTTTCTCTGTCTCCAACCGGTGGATACAGTGTAAGCTCTCTCAGCTGCTCCAGCCACCACACTTCCTTCCTACTGTCTTGCTTCCTAACCATTAGCCATACTCATCCTCTGAATTTGTAAGTATGTCCCAAATTAAATGTTTTCTTTTATAAGTTTCTTTTGTTGTGGTGTCTCTTCACAGTAATACAACAGCAGCTAAGATGGGGGAGGGTGTATAAAGAAAAATTTCAAAAGAGAATTTGAAGTCATCTTCTTTGAGATCAAGTTCAGGGCCACAAATGACTATAATTTCTCAAAGAGAATGTTCGGTGAACTGGATATTAGAGAGTTGGGAAGAGGAACATTTGCATATGAAAGATTCCTACAATACGTGAAAAAATAAAAATAGAATGTAGACAGAAGAGTTTTCTACAAATGTAAGAAGAAATGGGATAAAAATTAATGCAGTTTAGTTGCTAGATTCTAAAGAAACATGGAAAAGGAGGACAAAGCCACAGGGTGTGGCAACCAAATAGGCCATAGCTTCTTTGCCTGGGCAGAATGAAGTCATCACTGAGTGCTGAGGAAAAGGAGCACCGTGATTAATCTAACAAAGCAGATAAAGTGAGATGTGGATGTGGCTATGAGAGAGGAGAGACATGTCAAAATCCAAGGTTTCAAAGTACGTGAGGAAAAGAGAAAAGCATAAATAACTCTGTGGGAGGCAGAGTAAGAAGTAACATGAGAAAGTACATGAGAAGCAGGAAGGTGCAGAGCCCAGGACGTTGTCCTAAGGTGGGTGAGTGAAAATGCAAGTTTCTTACTTCAGTCCCCAGTGTCTCTGGGAGATGTATCCTGATTGCATACCTTAGGCTTACATATGTGGAGGACAGAGAGGCTACTGTCCCAATCTGGTGCTCTCAGATGAAGGTGTCTTCTTTTTCTATCCCTTGCTTTCTCTCTGTTGTCCTTCTGTTAAACAGAATTCTCAGATCCTGGCTCTGTACTTAGAATCGTTTGATCTGCCTTTGACTTTGCTTTCTTCTCTGAATTGCTAAGATGACTGCCCTATCTTGTTTTCTTCTCTTATCATGCTTTGATCCTACTGGGTCATTGCTGGTATCAAATTAAACAACACTCATAGGGATAGATTCATCTTTGTTATCAGGATAAGATTTTATTATAAATGCTAAAGGGTTTCTTCCCTTCCATTGCTTTATAACAACAAACTCTTCAAAGAATACCAATAATCCTTTCCATTATAATTACTACACTGTTTTTTTTCTTTTTTATGGAGAATTAATTTATATTTATGTAGTAAACTATAACGCTTGCCAACATCTTTTTATAAATACTGAGAACCACACTTGTCATATGCTTATGGATTTCTCTTCTACATATACGACAGCACTGCTATGTCAGTTTAATTGACCTTGGCAATCTGCATCTGCTGCTGATGTGTCCCTAAGGGATGCTTTCTGCAATTTTATACTGTGGCTTATTGAAGAATTTGTGTGTCATAATACAATTAAGTCTATATATAAAAAAAAGTCATTTTGCGCATAACATTAAATTGACTAAAAGTTCCTATTTCAAAACCATTTCTTATTATAAAGCTACCTTGGAGTGTCTTTGTTTTTTAAATAAGCTCATTTTAGCACAGTAGTAATTAAAGCAGAAAATTAGCATAAATCTTGAATGTTTGGTATGAATTAAGTATGTTTCTGTTCTTTTAAAGGCTGCATAAAATTCCAGGCACCATATCATTTAGCATATTCCTCTCTCATTTGCAGAATAATCTGGACTCTGAATCAGCATGTTTAAGGGCTCTTTTTCAAGTTCTTATTGTATTCAGCAATAGAGCTACTTGGACATATGCCTGTCTCCATCAGCATACAATCCCTCGGAAATCTTTGTGAAAACTGTAAATGATCATCACAGAAAATGCCTACCCCCATTTCAAGAAAGAAGGAAAAAACGTCCAAGCCTTTATTAATATTCATTTAACACTTCACAGGAATGGCAAGCAGTTATTTGGTTTGCAAATGTAAACATACATTTTTCATCCACTAGGGCCTTCATTCCTTCCAAGCTGCATCAGGGCAGTAGTGATCTGCTTCTGAGGTTTGTTTACAGTGAATTCCAAGTTGACTGTATCAGCAGAGGAGTAAGAGCTTTCAGTGGTCCACAGAAGGATGGTTCCAATGATGCAGATAACAGAGATCCTCTTGTTACAGGCAGCTGAGTAAACGAACTCCTCACTGATAAATTAGAAGAAAAATACATATATTCTCTGTATTAGATCAATTAATAAGCTAAATTAATTAATTTGGAATCCAGATATGGTACTTAAAGGTTTAGAAAAAAATGAAAGGATAGAATGTAGGAACAGTAGCTATAGTTTGAAAATCACTGAAATTAAGAAAGATAGGGCCGAAGACATGGCTTGTTCAGGGCAATGTCTTGACACCCATACCAATAGATCTGAGTCTTTCAACACAATAAAGAGATGAGGACAGCGGTGTCTGTCTGAAATTGTAGTACTGAAAGCGTGGAGACAGGAAGATCCCTAACAGACATTAGCTAGCCAGTGTAGTCAGAGTAATGAGCTGTAGGTTTGGTGAGCGACCCTGTGCCAACAAATAAAAATGAAATGGAATCAAAATGAGATACTCACATCGACCTCTGGCACTCATACACATGAGCACAGGTACATAAAAAGCACACTTCAACATGCATTTAGGTGGGACTGAGAAAGATGGTTTGTGATCCATATGTAGATTCAATGAACTTCTAATTACTGTATAAACATTGTATACACCTAAACAGGGTCTGCTGGACCTGCAGGTAATACTTGTGGTTTGAGATTGAGGCCATCATCCTGAGAGTCGCTAGTAGGCACTGCTGAAAGAAAACATTTAGGACCTATTGTAGCAGTGTTTATACTTGTGTGTTTTGTTCATCTTCTGTGTTTTTAGTGGTTGTTTTGTAGATACTGACAATCCCAGAATTATATATTCAAATTTATGCAGATTGTTACTGTTTTGTTTATATTCATAGTATTAAGGCCTACTATATGACTTTTTATCCACTTAACATTTCAAGAGGGAAATTAGGAACACGCTAAAGTTGAATGCCCCACCAAAGGGCAGAAGGCAATTCCATAAGTATTTTTTTTGAAAGATAGCTAACATCATTTTTAGTATGAAAAATTAATATATCTAGTTTGTAATATAGAATCAACAAACTGCTTAATTAATAAAGTTTAGATTGATGTCAGAAGTAACTAAATGATTACAATAGTTGGTATTCATGTCTAAGATTTCAAACGCTGAGTGAGTCACATACTAAAGAGCTTGTTTTAGCCAGTATGCACTTATGAATATTTAGGGACATGCACTCACAAATGTGCATGTAATTCTTTGGTTCAAGCAGATATAAATTTGTGAGGCCCTAGGGCTTCTCTTTAAGAATACAAACATTTAATGGACTTCAGATGGGGCTCAATGATAGAGTGCTTCCCCAGCATGAACCAAGTTCTGTGTTCAACCCCGAGTACTTCAGAAGACTTTCAGAAAAAAAAAAAAAAAACATTTACAAATTTCCTGTTAGTCAGAGGACCTCAAAAAAGTCTGAGTGAGGGTCCTTAATTTAAACTTCAACAGCTTAACAATGTTTGTCTTTAATAGATGTAGGAAAAAATAAGTTATACATAATCTTTCTCTTTTTTTTTTCATTCTTAAGAGGACACCAGTAGTAATTTTCAAGGCGATTTCTGAAAAATGAGGTTAAATGTACAAATGGGATATGGATTTTTAGTAATGCAATCTGGAATTGTTTGTCATTTTAAAACTCTCTTCATATTGTATCTCTATTTGGGCCAGAGTGTGTCAAAGTTTTAGACAAATAATATCACTTCTTATATATAATTATTTACAATTATTATTCTATTTTTAAAACATATCATATGTTCCATTCAATAATAACACATTAAACCACGTTGAAGAAATGAGCCCTCTTCACTATTAACGTTCTTGCAACTCAAGTAACTGTCAACAGATGGTAGTGATGATCTGTTATGCAATGGGGAACAATGAGAAAGGTCTCCGTGCATGTGACCTTTAAAGACATTAGAAAAATCTCAAAATGCCATTCTGCATTGAAAATAATTACATGAATATTTAATTTTCCTCTTGATGAAAGGTGATCTGGCATAAGAAGTACAAATAGCAGAAGATTTTAAAATAGAAACCTGAGTGTGAGAGCTTTAACTCGCGGACTCTTTCATTCACACACACACACCAGTCCATCTCAGTATTTTCTAAAGTCCACACATGATAATACAGAAGCAAGTCACATAGACGTAGTTCTGTCATCCATTAGGAAAAGCACATCAGCACTACCCAAGAATAGCTGTCTGTTTCTATTTGATGTAGAATTCCACAGATATAAAAACAAGGCTTTTTAATTTTAAGTTTAGTTTAACTTCTTTATTTAAATTTTTAGAGATTTTTAAATATGGATAAAATGTATTCGTAACATTTCTACTTCTCCTTCTTGGCCTTGCTACTTTATCCCACATTACCCACTCATGATTTTTCTCCTCTAATTATTTTCTCACACATGTACACATGCACATACATGTATTTGTGTATAATACTTATTGCAATCTATATGATACAAAAGTAGCATTTCTTCTGAGTTGAATGTGACTGTATACTTGAGTGAAATTATTTAATAATAAGGGTAAGGGACTCAGTGGAAATATAGAAGGTCTTTCCATTTTGCTTTATAAGTATGTTCTTAGGGAAAAAAAAAAGACTTGGCTTTGATCACAATCCATGAATCAACTATATAACTTTTACCTGTAGCACCCAGGAATATTATTGGGATCATGGGAATAGTAGCAGATTTATGGATAAGGAAATTGATGGGTAAAAAAATTCATTTATATGTATTTCAAAGACTATACTTTATTGGTTCAACTCTTTTTAGATAGTAAAGCAGTTACTAAGTATTTCAAACTCCTTTTAGTTTCTACATGTGAGGTATATTTTTAATGACTTTAAATGTGTTGACTCTGGTATTGCACTAACTTACCTTTTACCTGTTTATTAAAAACAGTTGCTTACATCCATAGAACAATAATTATTGAATATTTTTCAAAATGTTACATGATTCACTGATCTGTCATCGCCTATTGTTCTTTCCCTTTTTTCAGTGAAAGAAGCCTTGAGTCCCATCAAGTTTAACAGATGGGGTCTCCCAGAAGTAGATCCAGAAACCATGCAAACCAGTGAGCCCTGGGTATTTGCAGGTGGTGATGTTGTGGGTATGGCTAACACCACAGTGGAATCTGTGAATGATGGAAAACAAGCTTCTTGGTACATTCACAAGTACATACAGGTAGGCATTTGTCATCAGTATTGCTTAAATATTTTTCTCTTAAGTACTTTTTGATTTTTGATATTAATTTGTATGAGCACACTTTGTTCGTATGTATGTCTGTGTATGTGTGTGTTGCTTGTGTATGTACCTGTGGGAATGCACGTGTCGATATATACAAAGAAGACAGAAGAGGACGTTGGGAGTCCTGCTCTATTAATTTCCGTCTTATTGCCTTGACAATGGTTTTCTCAGGGAACAGGGAGCTGGGCTGACAGTCAGCAGTCCTCATTGATCCTCCTGTCTGTACTTGCTACCAGGGCTGGGGTTAGAGCTAAATGGAATCATGCCAACTATTTCACAATATTGTGAGGATTTGAGCTCAAGAACCCATGCATGCATAGCAAGTACTCTTACCCAATGAGCCATCTTCCTAAACCAGTAGGAACATTTTATATGTTGTATATGTAAATATATATTTTTACTTGGATAAAACTTTAGTATTCAGACTAGGTAGTAAAATCAGCTTATTGAGAATGCTTTATGCACTTCTATTAGTAAAGTGCTATGAAGATGAAAGTGTATTTAAAAGTATTTGGAATAACTTAAATAAATAAACAATGCTACATATCAAATTTGCTGATACCCACTTTGATAAGATATATAATCGGATTCATAATGAACCCATGTAATCTAGACAACTATTTGATCTGTCCACATGGACTAGATGAATTCCTATCTATTTCCAAATTTGGTGTGTATAACTTAGCAGAAAACAAACTATTGAAAAACATCAGTTCCAAACATCTTTGGCAATTGATTAATGAAAGTACAGAGTTTCACAACCGAATACTGGCCAGAGCCTGGGCAGTCTTCTGGAGGAAGGGGAGGATGGGTTGGAGGAGACAGAGGGGTCAAGGAAAACACAAAAACGTGGCCCACATAATCAACTAACTGGGAATCAAGTGGGCTTACTGAGATCAGGGAGATGGTATGGGTATGAGCTGTGCCCTCTGCATGTGTGTTATGGTTGTGTAGCTTTGTTCTCTTTGGGTTCCCTAACAGTGGGAGCAGGGGTGGTCTCTGACTTTTTTTTTCCTTCCTGACCCTTTTGCTCCTACTGGATTGCTTCATCCAACCTTGAAATAAAATATGTAGTTGGTTTTATTGAAGCTTTTTATGCAATCCAGTAGGAGCAAAAGGTTTTTCTATTTGTTTGTTTTTTGAATGTTGTTTTTCTTTCTTTCTTGATGTTCTTTTATGGATTTACTGATTTCCTCCAATTTCTTTATTTGTGTGTTTGTCTCCTGGATTTCTTTAGGGGATTTATTTATTTCCTCTTTAAGTACTTTCACCTTCATACTGTCTGCTTTAAGGACCTTTTCTTGTGTTTCAGTTGTGCTGACTATGTAAGGCTTTCTATAGTGGGATGATTGGGTGCTGGTGATGACATATTGCCCTGGCTATTGTTTATTGTGTTTTTGAACTAGTGTTTAGGCATCTGAATTTGGAATAATTTTAGAGCTAGGTATCAATTTCTGTGTTTGTCTTTGTTGGATGTATGTTTGTTTGTTTCTGTACTTGTTTCTGTTTTCTCTCTGATCTTCTGGCTGGAGTTGCCTGTGGTTGAGTAGAGGGTCACCAACGGACTTGAAGGCTGGACTTCTGATGGTTTGGATAGCCCCTGTTTTGGCAGGGGTTTGCTGCCCATATTGAGGGCTGGATTTCTGGTTAAGTGTGTGCTCTCTGATCTCACCAGAGGTTCTCGAGGAGTCAGGAATCTGTCCTGGCTTCTGGTGGGGTAGGAGGCTTCTGCCTGATTATCAGGAATCTGGCCTGGTCTCTGGGGTTCAGTATGGACTGGTCTCTGGTGGGGTTAGAGGCTTCTACCAGAGGTGTAGGCTGGAAAATGGTGATGAGGATGACGAGGAATATTTGGGGTTTTGCTGGGCAGGTTTGGATTGAATGGGGGAGTGGTTTTACTTGGGGTTCAAGGCTCTCTAACCTTCTGGTGGTTAGGAGGCTTCTGCCAGACTTGTGGACCAGGATATGTTAAAAAGAAGTGGAGGGACAGTAGGGGTTATGCTGGGAGGATGTGTTGGGGGACAGTCTTACTTGGGTTTCAGGGCTCTGACCTGACCTCTGGTGGGATAGGAAGATTCTATTAATTTCATCTTTTAACTCCTGTGGATCTGACAAAATTTTACTTAAAAACTGGATAAGCATTTCACTTCACCTTTCATGTACCCATAAAAGAAACAAACTTTTAGTAGGATAATGAGAAATGTGATTCTTTTTTAAAAGTACATGTTTCTAAGAATGAAATATTAAAAATGTAGTGTTTAGGAAGACTTTTGGATTTGTCTTAAGGATTCAACATATCAAACTAGGTATCAAATTATATTTTAAAATGGAGTCAAAATGGAAAATAGGCACAGATTTCTGTTTAGGAGACTCAACACTTGTGCCTTTTGCCAGGGTGGCAGACACAAAGTGTGAAGCATTGCAGTGGCTTTTAGGGTTAGAGACAATATGTGAGCTTCTCTTTCCACGTGATTATAATGTACTTCTAGCCTCTGTGATCTCTCTTGAGTCTTCGTCTCCAAATCCAGTGGCCCAACACTGCAGCCACTCATCCTTCTGCAAGATGACATTGGTTCTAATGTCCTAACTAACATCCTTTTAGTGTCTCCTCTCTGCATTTAAGATGAAGTTCAATCTCCCTGATATGCGATGCTGATTATAAATTTTGCACAGAGGACCAGATTTCTTTTGGGTCTGGGCCCTGGTCTCTGGATTCTGCTTGTTCCTTTGTACCTTACAGTTTTATCTAAGGGTCCATGACACCACATTTATGATTGGCATCCACATATTGAACATCCTGTATGCAAACTTCTGGTCATGCTTGTCTCTTTCTATGGAGAATATACTCATGTATTGAGTAGGAGAAAATATGCAGAATAAAAGAATCATTCTCTTAAAAATGAGTGAGATGGCTCAGCAGTAAGGAGCATGTACTTGCTTTTGTGGATGACCAAAATCCAGTCCCCAGCAGATAAGAGCATGTACTAGATTTTGTGGAGGAACAAAATTTAGTCCTCAGCAGTTAAGAGCATGTACTACCTTTTGTGGAGGACCAAAATTCAGTCCCAGAACCCACATAAAGCAGCTCATAACAACCTATAACTCCAGCTCCATAAGATCTGACACCCCTGGCCTCTGTGGGCACCTACCCTCACATGCATATACTGGCACACACACATACACATAATTAAAAATAAATATTAAGAAGAACTGAAACTAATAAGTATGCTATATGATGAAATTATTATTATAAACAAGTAGTGTATTATTATTGTATTCATTAAGAAAAACCTTGAGGAGCTGGAGAGATAGCTCAAAAATTAGGAGTGTTTGGTGTTCTTTCTGAGGCTAAGAGTTTGGTTCCAAGCACCCAATTAAGGAAGCTCCTAAATGTAGCCCTGGCTCTGGTGTTTCCAATGTCCTCCCTTGGCACTACCCACAAGAATACATGTGTCACTACTCTGTCTCTCTCTCTCCCTCTCTCCCTCCTTCCCCCCCCCCACAAATAATTCTTTAAAACCTTACTTGTTCTTTCAGTTTATCTTGGGGAAAATTGTCACACCAGAGAATATAGTTTTAAATGATTTCACACATATATTATCTCATGAATGAATGCATACAGTCACTGAAGTTGTGCATATGCAATTTCTTTGATATATATATTTTATTTTAGATAAATGATGTTATTTAAAGACATCCTTGTAGAGATTCCAATTATTCTCATAATTTTCCAAAGAGAGCTTCACTTAAGTTTCATTAGTTAATTTCCTCAATTACCATTTATCGAGAGACAGCTGTGGGGCCCAACACTTGACACTGGGAAAAACATCTTTAAAATGAGTAAAGGAGGGAAGGCAGACTATTATGGTTATACATTGGATTCTGAATTGAAGAGAGGATTTCAAACTCAATTCTAATACTTAGAAACCAACCTTTAGCAAGTTATACTACCCCTCCTAAGCATGGTATTCTCAGGAGTAGATCGGTTATTAATAAATACGTAATGATAATTAGTGGTCTTGCTATGTTATTGGATTATGGAAAATATTAGGTTGATGGATTTCTGGAAAGCTCTTACTGCAGGGCCTGATCCACAGATCAATGTTGTTTATGTTATTGCTATGGGTTATTAGAGAGCATTGCCTCTGTGTCATTCAAATGATATCATAAAAATTATATGATATTAAATAAGCTTTTAAAATTCTAAAACAGGAATTTGAAGTTTAGAATCGTAGTATTTAATCATTAAAATATTTAATTACAAATAAATACACAAGGCTTTTTTAGCCATCCATGCGCATCTTCTGTCATTGAATCCATTCATTCATTCATTCATCATTCATTCATTAAATAACTGATGTGTTCTAAATGTTATAATTTATAAGTAGCCTGAATCAGAAGGCTTATGTATGTGAAATAAAATGAAAACTTGAAATTAAGATAACAAGGTCATGACTGGAGAGATATTTCAATCAGGAGTGCCTGCTGCTCTTCCAGAAGACCTGTATCCGTTCCCAGCAGCGGCACAGAGCAGTGTTCAACTGTCTAGAGCTCCAGCTCTGGGGGATCTGATGTGCTCCCCTGGTCTTCCAAAAGCATCCACACCCATGTGATGATAAACACAGACATAGACACATCAATATAAACAGAAATAAATCTCCTTTAAAGATAAATTAAAGTCTAGTAAAGGAATCGGTTGTAGAAGTGAAAGTCTCATAAAGTGCAGTCATTAAACATGTAAAGATAAAGGGGTCGCATGGACAGGTGAATTCTCTGTGTAACCAGCAGAGAATTCAGGAGCATCATGGCACAAGAAGAAAAAGAGAACAAGAAAAAAAATTGAAGTCCTAGGAACTGAAGAAACTTAAGGGGAAAAAGTGACTGGGTCAGGTTTAATAGGTTGCTCCATTCCCAAGGAAGTCCCAAACAAGAGTGCCTATTGCTGGAATGTAGAACAGTGTGCACCAGGTGAGGGTGAGCTGCTGCTCTCTGTTCAGTCACAGGCTCGCCTTCCTAGGGCTGTCAAGGGTTCTCTCCACTTGGCCTGTCAGCCTCACCCCTGGGTTCTGGTTTCACCAAGAAGCAAAGTGAAGACTAAGGCAGGCCTTGAACACATACACTGTTTGGGGAAAGGACGAGGAATTATCTGTAATCATTGCGGTTCTACCGTAGGGTGAGAGCATCTAGCTTATACTTTGTAATTTCGAACATATAATGTGGTGGAAATTGTTCATATATAGAAGCGATGTGGCAGATCTGGTGTCAATGTGGGAAAACATGGTATTTTTGTCAATGTTTCCCTACCTTACAAGTCATTATTCCTTCTTTTGAGAATGTACTAAAGAAAATCTACCAGATGCTCCAGTCTGTGGAACTCACACTGCGAGAATTCTTTATCTTTTTAGGCATTGAAATATTCCAAGATAATGCGATATTTTATCAAAAGCGAGTGTACTGACTCTTCTTTAATTGCTGCACTGATAAGTGGCTCAGCAAAACACCGTCTTAATTGTTTCTAATGGGCTGATATCTGTGGAGCCCAGATACACTTGAACTTTCTTCTGCCAGTTGAATAAAAATTTTTGAAGATTCTGAATAATGATAAGAATGTTCAGACAGAAAGTACAAAACTAAAAATTGAGTGTAGCTCCTTTAGGTTTGAATTTTATTTGTATGCTTTATTTTAATGTTTAATCGACTTACTTATTTAATTAAAGTATATATGTGTGAATGTGATTTCTTAGTGTGTGTGTGTGTACAAAGAAAAGTTTCATATTAAGGAGAAACCTAACCCCATTAATCTATCAGTCTTTTATTCTCTTAGTAAACTTATAATAGTGTTTTAATTCAACTCCTAACCTTCGGTAATAAGGAGAAATACATGATATGACATAAAGACAGTTTTATTATAGCCAGTACATTCTTTAAACTAGGTAAACAGGTATCAAAGCTATTAGAATTATTCTAGAAGAGTAAGGACAGATGTCTTTGATCTTTTCTTGTCTGTTTTTTGTTTGTTTGCTTGCTTGTTTTTACATCACTGACCAAGTTTCTCCTCCTTTTTCTCCTTTCCATCCCTCTCCTTAGCTCCCCTCGTCCCCATCTACTGCTCTTCTGTTTCTCTTGAGAAAAGGGCAGGCCTCCCATGGACATCAGTCATGGTATATCAAGTTGCAGTGAGACTAGGCACCTCCCCTTCTATTAAGACTGGATGAGCCGGGCGATGGTGGCGCACGCCTTTAATCCCAGCACTCGGGAGGCAGAGGCAGGCGGATCTCTGTGAGTTC
>NC_022022.1:16085359-16098076 GCF_000317375.1 Microtus ochrogaster
AAAAAAAAAAAAAGACTGGATGAGACAACCCAGTATAAGGAATGAAGAGGGCTTCAGTCTGTCCCATGCAGGCTCCCTGATTGTTGGTTCAGTCTCTGTGAGTCCCTATGCACCCAGGTTAGTTGATCCTGTGGGGTTACTGGTTGAGTCCTTAATCCCTCTGGCTCCTACAATTCTTGCTCCTCCTATTCCACAGGATTCCCAAAGCGCTGCCTAATGTTTGGCTGTGTGTCTCTGCATCTGTTTCCTTTAGTGGCTGGGTTAAGCCTCTCTGATGACAGTTGGGCTTTGATTATACCAGAATATCTTTAGGAATCATTTCATTGACTTTTCCCAGCCATGTTTGGTTCTAGCCTAGGTCTCTGGTTTATTTTACCTCTGTGTCCTGGATCTCAGGGCCAAGCTCTCTCTTATGGTACAGGTCTTCAACTGAACATTGGTTCATCACCGCTACAATTCCTGTACCTTCTTCACCCCAGCACATCTTGTAGGCAGGACAAATTGTAGGTTGAAGGCTTTGTGACTGAGCTGATGTCCCAATCCTTCAGCTGGAAGATTTGCCTGGTTACAGGAGATGACCAGTTAAGGCTACATGTACCCCAATTTTTTTATCTGTTCTTCAGTTGACATCTAGGTTGTTTCTAGGTTCTGGCTATTATGAGTAAAGCTGCATAGCACAGGTGAATAAGTGTCCCTGTGGTATGGTGACGTGTCCTTGTTCTTTATCTGCACTTGGACATATACCTGTATATCCACTTGTGAATTATTGTGATGACAGCTCCAACTTGTTAATCATCTGTCATCATTATTTTATTTTACCTGTGATAACTTCACATGGGCATTGGATTTCTCAACTTTTAGAAATAGATTTTAAAAACAAGGGCTAAAATGGTTCAACCTGTTCACATCCAATATCTATCAGTACAGAAGCCAAGGGTTGAGCTCACATGTGTCTATTATTAATGCCTTGACTGATCTGTTATTCTGGTGCTTTTCAAGCCTAGGTTTTTATTTCTTTACTTTGGCATCTCTGCCTAAAATGACATGTATTTTAAAAAGTTGGGGGGAGTCAATATTTTTTAAATATATTTTTTAAACAATCTTTTTTATTTTACATACCAATCCCAGTTCCCTCTCCCTCACCTCCTTCAGTTTCTCTCAACTGACGCCCCCAACCCAACTCCCCATTCACTTCCCAGAGAGAGTAAGGACTCCTATGGGTAGTTAACAAAATCTATTATATCACTTGAGAACCAAGGCCCTCCTGCTTGTATCTAGATTGAACAAGGTATTCCTCCATAGGAAATGGGCTCCAAAAACTCAGTTCATGCACTGGAGATAAACACTGGTTAGGGATGTGTTGTACTTTTGCTTGAGTATTCCTCTGGGAAAACGAGATGACTGTGGTTGGAGGTCATATTCAGGGTTCAGATTGGTTTTTATTTGAAATATATCTTAAATAAAATGATGGGGGAAAAGACCATGCCTCCCAAATTCCAGGATAAGGAGAAGTACCTGCATATTAGAGACCTAAATCCAGTTACTAATTGTCAACAAAAATAAGGCACTTTAAATACAGTTCATTAATAATATAAGTCGAATAAATCCAGAGCCTTCTTTTTAAAATACTAAAGTATAAAAATGTTTTTCTTTTAATTAAAAAAATATATTTTATGTGCATGAGTGTTTTGCCTGCACATGTGTCTGTGAACCACATGCATATCTGGTGCCCTTAGGGGCCAGAATAAGGTATCAGGTTCCCTGAAACGAGAGTTACTGTGATCATTGTAAGCCAAGATACATGTGTTAGGAATCTAATGTCTTACAGAAGAGGAGTCAGTGATCTTAACTACTGTACCCTCTCTGCAGACAAAATTTTTCCCTTTATTTTTTTTCTCTTTTAATTTATTTTTCATATTATATATTTCATACAGGGAAAATACTTTGTAATAAATTATATTTTCAGTTATTATGTCTCTAATCTAAAACTATTAATAATCTATTATTTACAATTTGTGTTTTCTGATTGAGAAAAATAAAAAATTTGGCAGCATGCGTATTTCTAAATGATAGTCATTTTTATTCTTCTTCAAATCTTACCTGTTTTTGCAATCTGCTGTAATTCCATGATAACTACCAATGATAAGGAGACCAATATGATTTTGGTTATTTTATTTATGAGCTTGTATTATTCCTTCTGCTTGTTTAGTTATCACACTTCTGAAACTAATTTGTGTTGCAGAATTTTCTTAGAACAGATGCAAAAAATGCGTATGGTTTTATATATATATATATATATATAAAGTTTATATATATATATATATATTTATATATATATAAATTTATATTTATATATATATAAAGTTTATATATATATATATAAAGTTTCTGGCTTGTTTCATGTTTATTAATCATGGATGCTTACTAACTGTGGTTGTCTTCAACTGTAGATTTCAATATTGCTTTTAAGTCTAATAATGAAGATTATATATAGCTATACCAATGAAGATTGAAAATGTTCTTTAATGGTCATGATTCTGTTTGATTGTATGTAGTATGTGGTTTTTTTTTTTTTTTAAAAAAAATGTGTTTAAAGTTCTCCAAGTCTATCTTAAATTTTGTATACTGATAATCCACTTTTCACTGCTTGAGGTGTGTGTGTTTGTGTGTGTTTCCTTCATACGTGACCAAGGCACAAAAGAATCACTAACTGTTGAGGGAACACGATATCTCGGGGGATTGGTAATGAGATACAGAGCCTTTAACCTCTTGGTCACCAGTTCAAATCTGCCCTAGGTCATGAGTGACAGAAAGTCATTACCAACTGAGGGTAGTTCAATAAGCTAGGTGAAAGGAATATGTGATTTGGGTGCCTGGGAAAGGAAAATTAAGGTGATAGCTCTGCTGTTGAGGCAGGCCACAATGGTGACTGCTCTTTTACTTTAAAAGGAAACAAGTCCATTTCTGAGTATTGCATCTTCTTCCTATGACCTGAGCCTCAATTGTTCTTAGTTTGTGAATTGGGTGATTTGTTGCATCCGTTTGAATATTGTTCTGTCACTCTAGCTAAGGTGATGCAGTCTAACAATATTAAACTGACGTTGGAAGTCTTATTCTAGTCTCAGATAAAAGTTCAGTTAAAATTGAAATTTACATCCTTTATGCCTCCCGCTCCTTCGGTGTACTCCAACAGAGTTTCCCCTCAAATTGTTTATTAATTTCATCAATCTGTGGATAAATGGTTGAGCATTTAGAGAAGCCTGTTCAGTCTTGTCAATCTTCCATTGAGAAATACTTAACAAATAAGAGCAGGCAAGTATAACGATATTTTGGTGGTAGAGAATTCACATTAGAACAGTGCACGAAGTACATCACCAGGGCCTCCTGACTCAATTAGCCACATTCATTGTAATAAGTCATATTTCTATTTTGGACATTTTAATATTAAATATTATGGAAAGGTTTTATTTCTCTTTTTAACATCTTTAAAAGTTATTTAAACTTCCTGATTGAAGTTGTCTTCAGAAGGAATTCTATACATATGTTTGCAATATTTGTAAGAGGTAGCACTTAAATATAATATTTGTGATTTTCTCTCTCTGTCAAGCTCATTGTGTTTCACAATGAATTTATGGTCATGGGTTGTAAGAAATTTAAAACTATGGCAATAATGTTTATAAGGAAGGATATTTTTAAAAGAATAGTATTAGCTTGTATTGATGCTCTGAATGAGGATGAGCAGGTTCTAAAACCCTACTAGCCGCAGATTTTAAAATCAAGTTTACCAGAACTTACCTATGTCGAAGTACTTCCCCATGCCGGAGCAGACCTCCCTCCTAGCTCTAAATGAAATAGACTTTCTCATCATTATCATTGCTTAAAATGTAACTGTAACCCCACATCTTCAAAGGCATTCTTCTGCCCCCACGTAAACCACTGGTTTCTATGCTATCTGAAGAACTCTGATTTGAGAATTAGAAATTTAAATTGCACAAGCTTACTATTAGAGTATTTCCGTTACCCTTTGCAGGTTTTGAGGCAGCTTATTCGACCTTACAGTCTCACCAGGAAGCTAATGGGAAAGCCTTGCAGCAATCTTCCCAGGAAAGTTTCCAAATGTCAAGTGTCATCTTTCCAGCTGTTAGATGAATGGGTAGCCAAGAGGCATTTATTTGGGTGTGCAGCCCCTGTGAGATCTGGGTGAGGGAGGAGAAAAGGCTATAATTTGGTGGTTAGTTTACCAGCGCTGGGATAGTTGCAAATCTCCAAGCCAGGAAAGGAACTTGATGTTGCCATTTTATGATTGACAGCTGACTGTGGTGCTTTCCTGGTGAAGGAATAAGAATGCCATAAACAAAGGCATTATCAATATGCCATACTAATTCCTGAATCCTCTACGGCTTCAGATAAAAGCGGTGTTATCAACAGAGCTGCCTTCTCTAAACCCCTCTCAACTGAGAAGAGGTGAGGGTTTTTACAATGACAGCTGTGTTAAAAATCTTGAGACATATTGAAAAAGTGCCCTTCTCCTTAAGATATATTGTAGATGCTCAAATCTCATGCTAAGAGAAGATTGATATAAATCACTGGACGCTGTCAGGTGAGAAAACAATGAATATCAATAAAAAAGACAGTTTTAAATCATAATAGATCCTGTTGGAGATAGTAATAGCCTCCAAAAATATTGAAATATGTCGCAGATAAATGTTGCTTTTATATTATGCTTTCGACTTCATTGGGATTGGGCTGTTATGGCTATGGATATGATTTCAGCTGGTTAGCGTTAGAACTTGAGATTGTAGACTTAATTAGTTTTAGAAATGCATGGGGTTTCATTTTTTAAGTCATCTTTTTAAAAAGTAACCAGTACAGTCAAATTTGCTCATAGTCATTGAAAAACAAAGTCCTTTGCAGCTCCTTATACCCAAATATGCAACGAACTCTACAGCTCTGGGTATGCAATGAACTCTTTTTTTTGTCCATTTGCTTTAAACTATAGTAAGCTCCTGGTTAATATTTTAAAATAATTATTTACATCAGTGCCTTGACATGTACTGAATACTGAATACTTTTCTGTGTAATAATGTAGAGTTTTTATGTGAAGAGAGGATTTTTAAAAATAATACCTATGTGTTGTAAAAGGAAACCAAAGAAAACTGAGGAATAAGCCTGGATTTAATGGAGCTATCAAGCAGAACTATCTGGTTGGTGACAGGAAGAAAGTACCATGACTAATAAGTAATTTTAATGCCTTTTATTGGTTTTGTGTAGGGTTCCAAACTTTTATTAAATGGCAGCATTTGGCCTGAGAAGTAATTTAAAATGGAATTGTCTCTATAAAAACAGACTATTTCCACTACAAAACTAGATAGCTACTTCAGGCTGAGATTAGAATTGGCAGAAAAATAAAAAAAAATTAAAAAAAAACTCAGATCTGAAAAAAAATCTGATCCTTGCTGAAAAAAAAAATGATTCTTGCCATGTAAAACCCCACCGAGCCACAGTGTATCTGCAAGAAGAGAAGAAACATAGCCACTGCAGAGTCACTGGGTCCAAAGGGGCCATAAATGCTACTGATTTTAAGGTTATAATGAATGCTTCCCTAGACAATATGGAACTAAACAAATACAGTAAAGCTGAGTGTGGGAACCCATTGCTTTGCTATGGAAATTTTAAGGCCAAAGTAACCTACCAGGGAATTTGGATCACACTTCTGTTCTATTTCCTGTGTTGAGCAACTGAAGAAAGTTTAGTCTAGACCTGTGAAGGAACAGGTCAAAGAGAAATAGATGGCATGGCAGAACCCTAAAAGTCATGAGACCTGTTTCAATTTTTGACTTAACAGCTCACTGTTTTAGTCTTGGATCTATGAAAACACTGCATAGCTTTTTGTTTGTTTGATTTCATTTATAGCTATGAGACGGAGATGGAATGGCTGGCTCAAGCATCTACCTTTTAAATCACTAATACATTACCATAAATTTCCCTGTTTCATCTAGAGAAAGGAGATATTGATTCCATGTGGTTCTGAAATACAAATAGAATACATTACAATTGAGCAATATGGATTATTGAATGATCACTTCATTTTCTATTATTTTATTTACTGGGCAATTGCATTGTATTTAAAGTTCTTTCTAATCATTAGCCACATTTTAGAAATAAAAAAAAACTTTTGAATCTGGTTGAGGAAAGATAAGCTATGGAAATAATTGGATCCAACCCCTTATGGTACATGTTAGGCTCTAGTAAATGATTGCGCACCTATGCCTCTGTAGGTACCACAAATTTCATTTAATGGGTTATTATAAAGAAAGAAGAAGAAACAATGACATGAAGTTGGAAGGCAGTGACGGTTGATCTGGGTAAAGTTAGGATAGGAGAGAATTTGATCAAAAGGAATTGTATATAATTCTCAAAGAATTAATAAAGTTTTATATTTCAAAAGGGTATTTGTTAAAGATATTTGTGAGATGCAGATAGTAGAATAAATGCAAGTATAAAATAAAACAAAATCCATTGTATTGAAGATGGACTAGGCAAACCAACAAAAGGAAAAGAGATCAAGAGAAGGCACCAAAATCAGAGACCTACTCATTTGCTCGTTCAAGAGTCCCATAAAAATATTAAACTGAAGGCTAAAATATATACACAGAAGACCCGGTGCAAAGCTGTTCCAGGCCTGTGCTTGCTGATGCAATGAAATTTTAAAAAAATAACAAAAAGCAAACCAAACCAAACAAATCAAAGGAAAAGTAGGTGATGAGAGTACTGTGGCTAAACCCAAGTAATTCAATGCTTAGCCTAAGGCTCAGCTCAATACCTCCTTGCCTCTTCCTTTCTTGCTGAGTTCTTTCTAAACAAGTGGATAGCCTGGATCCAGGACATAGACACTGTCAGCAGCTGCTCCTGGATTTAAGTATTGGGTGGGGTTTCTTCCAATAACTTATTAAACCGGTTCTCTAAGAAATTATTCTATTTCATTCTAGACCACTTTGCATTTATCATATTTAATATAGCAATCCCACATTGGGTAGTTTTCTTTCTACATACTATAGTCAAGATGTACTGAGAAGCTCCCCCCCTAGAGGGCTGTAATGTTTCATTATTGATTAGATAATACAGCTGGGGTGTTTAGTTCACTTCCAAAATGCTGCAGTCTCTATATGTTGGGTAATATCTCAGCAGAGCATAGCTTCTTCCCATCTGCTGTAGGCACTGTGTGCTGGGGTATATCCCAGTGTGGTAGAGTTTACATCAAATTTTTGTCTGTTGTTCTGTATAGTAGCCAAATTGGATTTGGTGGTTAGTTAGGAAGGCTTGTCATAAACACCCTGTCAAAAATAGGGTTGAAAATAAATACACTTGGCAGTTTCTTAGATCATGGTAACAAAGTATTGAGGAAACTCTATGTGTTAGCCTAACCCATGGGTGATGAATGTTACTGTCTGGTAATGATACAACTGGTAATTGATGGTGAGGTAGAATTAACACAAAAACTGAAGGGTAAAATCAAACATACTAATACTTCATATTTTCTTCTCATTTATCTTAACATGTATCCTCTATATGTGTTTCTGTTTTAAGGTAGCCTCTTAATGATGTACTGGCTTTCACTAGCTCCTCTCTGTTGCTTTGCCTCTTCCAGAGACCAGGTCCAGAAATGCAAGGGTTAATAGTTTTTTAACCCCAAAGCAAGTATCAGCTACTGTGTTGTTGACTTATAGTTTGGAGCTGTTTTATTTCAAGTCTCGATATTTAACATTACTCCCATCACCTTTCTTAAATGTCAGCTTCTTGTATTTTTCTTCATCACTCTTCCTTGATCACACTGACTCTTTTGTGCGACATGGATTTGCTGTCAGGTGCCACCCTAGGCTGGTCCCCAGGTTTTTCTGACTCTAGTCATTGACATCTTGTCAGCAGTGTCACCTACTTTGCCCCTCGGCCTCTGAATATGGCAATTGTTACCTTCTTGATTGACATTTTTTGAAAACTGTCAACATGTTTTTATTATTTGGGGAAGAGCTCAAACTCAAAGCCTTTTTCTTAAAGCTAATTCTCTGTTTCATTCTTTGAATGGGTTTTCTGGCTTGAATGGAATACACCCTATGAGGAATATCAACAGGCTCTTACTTTAACATTGTATTGTAGTTACTAGAAAGGATCTAGCAGCCAGTGTTTTGGTTGTAACTCAACTAATACTTTGAGGAAGCAATCCATTTGAACCATGAAGAGACTGTACTAAAAACTTTTCTATGTATTATCCCTATGCTCTTCCACTTGTGGGACTGGCTCAGATGTTTCTCTATTGAAGAGGCGTTTTGTAATACCATAAAGTAGAAACTTCCTCTGTCCCTAAAAATCCTTGTCCTCATCAAAATATTCTGTATTCTTTTCATTTTAGTAAAAGCCATTTAAGTATAATTTAACAATAAGTGTACATATACACATACATATCTTTCTTGGTCATTCTCTTCTCAAACCTCACTATCATATTTTAAAGTAAGCACAGGTATCTTAAGTCCAAGGTCACCCTGGGATGCATAAGAAGTTGGGAGCCAGCCTGTACTGTTAGCAAAGCTCTGTCACAGAGCAAGTGAATGAAAGAAAAGTAAAAGAAAACTGGAAAGTTCACAAAGGAGCGGTGCCAACAAGATGTGCATTGAGTGGGTCCAGCAGGATCGGAGTAATGGTGCAGGAAATCCAAATACTAGTCTACATACAGCAGTGAAATTTGCCATTATTCATAGTTAGGAATGCCTTTGTGAAAATCACTGAAATTACAGTCCCGGTAGAGCACAAAACTTGAGAAGAACCATGTTAAAAATGAATGAGAGAGTTCATTTCTACATACAGTTTCTTCTCTAAGCTGCATTGCAAGATAAACTCAAGCCACAAATCTCTCCAGTGGGGAAAAGACAGTCCTCTTTCACCTCACCTGCTAAGCAAATAGGCAAAGATAAACTCTTAGGGGCAGCAAGGAAAGAGCAAGAGATGGCACGAACTAAAACATAGAGCTCAGCAGTTTCTTCAATAGAACCCAGTGGCCTCACCCAATTAAAGCAGCCACGGGAGAGCCAAACAAACCACAGGGAATCCCAGTAAGAGGCTCATTCCTCCATAGAATCAGCCAACTAGAAACACCCAACTAAACCATCTAGGCAGAAGCTCTAACCATCTGCATGTACTCCCCAGAAAACTTACTAACCTCAAGATTCAATATTGAGATTAGCCTACTTAATAACCCTGGAAGCTGGCCACACATACAAATGCTATGTGCTAGTCTAACCATAATTTGAATCTGGCTTACTGGTGGGACCTTTTCATCAGAAAACCAACTTATAAATCCTAAAAGACATTGCCACTTTCTCAAATATACACATAAGCATGCCAGGATGATGAAGAATAAAAAACATTGGATTTTTATAACTAATCCAAAACACACATATCTAAAACATCTCAAAACTTTTCATAATAAGATTTTTAAAAACCCTAACTACCAGTGGATATGGAAGGATAAATCATACCAGGGAAAACAGAACATGAACAAAAAGAAACATTCAACATGGCAATTAAGTACAATAGAAGTCTTAGAAGTGAAGAATACAATGACTACACTGAAATATAGAATAAAGATTCTCAAGAGTATGGCCAACCAAGCAGAAGAATTAATAATTCCAGAAGCTATCATTGAGAATTATATATTCTGTCTAGAAATTAAATAATGAATGAGAGTTTAAAAGTTTTCCAACTGTTATGGTCTGCCAACAAGTCAAATGATGTACTCTTGTGAGAATTCTAGAGAGGGAAGAGACAGCAGCAAAAAAAAAAAATCCTTCACAAGGAATAATGAGGTTTGCAAGATGTCTCAGTAAGTGAAAGCACTTACTACTAAGACTGATGATCTAAGTTTGACCCCTGGAAACCACATAGTAAAAAGAAAGAATTAACTCTCCCTGACATCTGTATATGTTCCATAGCATGCATGCACTTGTGTGCACACTCACACCCACAAAATAATGTAGTAAGTAAAAATTATAATTATTAATACTGATAGGATGTAATGGTCAATGAATATGGTATACCAATGATGCTTATAATGAGAGATTACAATTAAATTAATAAAATTCCAACATGAGATAATTTGATAGCAAATGAGAATAATGCCTAGTCACATGATGTGAACTCCGATAAGTCATCAAACATAGTCATCAAGAAAAATTTCGTAAGCCTGGAGAGAGTGGGATGGCATAATCACAGGGCTGAAATAAAAACTGTCAAGAATTTTATATCTAAAAAATTGCATTCCAAAATGAAAGAAAGTTTAAGACTTCTGAAGATATATAAAAATTGAGGTAGTTTGTTGCTGTTAGACTTAATTATAAGAACAAATTAGCTGTATGAAAATATAAATATCACAAGTAAAAATACATATACACAAAACAGAATAGTATAATACTCCATTAATGGTATCCAATCCTTTTTATTTCTAGCATAAGTGGTACAAGACTAAAGTAATGTATAATAAAGATTATAAAGTATTTATAATCTGTAACACCTTAATAGATACACAATATAAGAAATATAATAACTTTGGTAATGATAAAGTAAAGAATGTAGATCTTTTTCATGAAACTGAAGTTAATTTGCTATCTGTTCTAAACACACTGCTATAAGAATTCTAGTGAAAGGCTTTTAACTAAAAGTGGGAAGAAGAGTAGGTAGATATAATAACAGAAAAGTAAAGGAATCAAAAATTATCATTGCAAAAACAAGAACAAAAAAAATCAAACTAAAAATAAAGCAAAGTAAAAGGAAAGCTCTAGGTAATCATGAAGAACATAGAAAACAATTATTAAAATGACGATAGTAATTTCTTACTAGTTACTTTAAAGTTAATTATAAGTACTTTAAATAAAAATGAATGATGTTATCAAATGACATAGAATGACTGAATTTTAAAAAGACTCAACTACTTACTGCTTACAAGAAACTCACATTTGAATTAAAGATACATAACTGAAATGTGTTGACAAATGAATGCTTATAATCCCAGAATTCAGGAGCCTGAGAAGGGAAGGATTGTACATTTGCGGTCAGCCTGGTTTATGAGAGCCTATCTCAAAAATTCAAACTGATCAACCAAACAAACAAACACACAAATAAAAACACATACTTGCGGAAAGAACATGACTTTACATGCAAAGAACTACCAAAGGGAACAATTTGAGTTGTACTCATTTTAAACAAAATACACTTTTAGAAAGTGAAACATACAATAGAAAGATGGTAGTATCAAATGGGAATTTTCAAATGCAGTCAGAAAATGTAATGATTAGATAGCTACCTCCCAATATTAGAATATCAACTCAGAGCACACAAAAATATAAAGTAAATGCCAACAAATATGAATGGTTAGCAGACAGAACTATAATAATTGTTGGGTACATCTGTACCAACTTTCAAAAGTAGCTGGACCATCTAGATGGTAATAGTAAGGAAACAGAAGATTTGTCAACAAAAACTCCATTTGTCAGTGGAATAATATCTGTGCACAGGATGACTACATCTCAACAGAGCAAATCTAAACCAAGCGGACCTATCATATGGGCACATGTGGCCTACTGAGCTTCTTCCCCACAACACACTGGTTTTCTGTGCTGCTATAGCAGTGATCATGTACGAGGACATACAACAAATCTTAATGAAATTAAGATAAATTAAATTATCTCTTGTGTCCTCTCCAACTACAAAAGAATAAGACTAGAAATCAATAACAACAGAATATTGGAGACTCTTAAGCATTAGTGTGAATTTTAGTATAACATATTGATCAAAGAAAACACCCAAAATATACATCACTAACTTGTAAAGACAAGAGAAAGCAAATATACAACAGGACTTAACCAAAAATAGTAATAACAAGATTATTTTTAAGAGTAAATTTATTATTTAACATTTATTATTTTAAAAATTAATATTTATTATGTAAACAACAATAAACATTTAAATGTTTTAACATATATTATTTAAATGTTTTAAATTTATTATTTAAAAATTATTATTTAAGTTTAAAAATATTATTTAACAAAAAGAAAGATACTCAGTAAACAAGTTTACTTTATACACTGACAGAATAGTAAAAACCAAAACCAAATGCATAGGGTAAAATAATGATTGGGATAGAAACATATAAAATAGAGATTATTAAAGCACAAGGAACAATTGAAAACTTAGGGTTGTTTCTGCAAAGATAAACAGAATCAATGAAAACTTACTTTGTCAAAGATTTAAAATAAAATTCTCTTGAAGCCTTATATTTGATGCCATAGAAAAGGCCATTAAGAACAAATACTTGTCAACTATTTTGACAATGTAATGTTGTAATAAGAGCGGCGGGGCTGTGTCCCCGGCACCCCAGCCGCCTGGCTATCTTATGCCCCGAAATAACAACACACAAATTGTATTCTTTTAAACACTGCTTGGCCCATTTCTATCTACCCTCTTCTGGCTAACTCTCATATCTTGCTTTAACACATATCTAATAATCTAAGTAGCACCGGTCTTACCGGGAAGATTCTAGCCTAGGTCCATCCTGGGTCGGAGCTTCATCGCGTGTGTCTGCCCCCGAGAGGAGAGCTGTCGAGTCTGAGTTCACTTCCTCTTCCTCCCAGCATTCTGTTCTGTTTACTCCTCCCACCTATGTTTTAACCT
>NC_022022.1:16099631-16112638 GCF_000317375.1 Microtus ochrogaster
TGAACTCTCAGAGACCCTCCTGTCTCTGCCTCCCAGGCACTGGGATTAAAGGCGTGTGCTACCACACCTTGAAGTCACAGAGGTCAATCTCCCTCAGCCTCCCAAGTGTTGGGATTAAAGGTGTGTACTACCACACCCAACTACTCTCTTTCTTTTATTTTTTACTTTTAAGAACTTTAACTTTTAGTTTGCATATATTTTAACACACTGCAAACCATTTAGAAATTTTCTTTGTCTTTGAATCTCTCTTTACTGTATATCTCTCTTTTTCTGACCACAGGAGTCTTTAATTTACCAAGCAATATCAGTAGGACTAAAGCTGTGGCTTTGCCAGCTAGATCCAGTCCATTCCTTAGCCTTCCAGCCTCAAGGCTGAGTTACTGGCTGTAACAGTGTTTACTGCCACAACTCTATGGATTTCAAGGTCACTGCCAGCAAGGGAGCTTCAGCAGCCTGTGCTTGCAAACCGCAGGAATCGCCTGCGTAAAAGAGTCAGAGTTTGCCCTGGCCGGACAGCCCAGAAAGCCGGCATTTTTAAACGGCGCAGCTTTTTTCCTGCTATGGCTGAAAACCGAAAAGCATGCATTCAGCTTTTCTTCAAAACCTTTTAAGTGTTTCGTGGCAGGACCTCTTAATGAGCTGCAGGGTTTTGTTGTTAAAGCTGAGTCAGGAAAGCCTCTCTTAGATGAGAGCGCTTGCTTGCCTCTAGCAAGCAGAGCAGACCCAAGAAATTGCCACAAGAAACATGCTTTACTCTATTCTTTTCCAAGCTTTCTCAGGCTTTCTGTGGACTCAGTTAGCCACACGTCTGGGCTCCAATGTAAAATTGATTATATAACTCCTAAAAAAGCAGGCAGTTTATTTAAACCAACAAAAAATAAAGACACAACAGGCCAATAACCAATAAGTTTAAATCAATAATCAAAAACCTCTCTCCAAAAAAGAATAACCAAGAACAAATTGCTTCAGAATGAATTCTAGCAAATATTTAATGCATAATTAATATCCATTCTTTTAAATATAATATCAAACATTATTTTCAAGTCATTTTAAGAGGATATCGCCACTCCATTACAAAAAACTCATTGAATACATTATGCAAAAATCCAAAACTATAGGTCATTATGCCCAATGAGCATAAATATAAAAATCTTTGGCAAATTATTAGCCAACAAAGTAAATGAACATTAAAAGGATTATATATAATACTTATAGACACTCAGAATATGAGTGCCATCACTAGGCTACATAGGAAATTTAATGTGCACAAATAAATAGATTGTCACAGCATGTGAACTAAATGACAGGCAAAATATGGACATTTCAGTACATACAGAAAATAATTTTATAATTTAGAAATTAGGTACAGAAAGAACTTACTTTGTTATCCTAAAAGTATTATATAAAAATGGATGTCCACATACAGAACAATGAAGGCAAGACAGAATTCATGTTATTGCAGAACTTTGCAGATGGAAATGAAATGAGAAATATTAATTACAACCTATATACATTTAGGACCTCTTCTAATCCAAGCCATCTACTCAAACTTGAGAAGTTATATGTAACTTGACTAAAATGCTTGCCTAGTTTCTCAAAAATAAATTCTCAGGGGAAAAATCGAAGTTTCAGTGACTCTTAGATCTAGCAATGTCTCCTGCAAGCGCCGTATGCATTCCTTTCTCCACTGTGGGTTCTGGCCTTCTTACAGTCCCTCAGTCTATGCTTTTGCTACCCTAACCTCGGTCCTATATGACTTAGACCTTTTGTTTTGATTTATTTTCATTTCTTCTGTTGTATGCGCTAAACATGCAAAGAAGTTGAGGCTGAACGATTTATTAAAACCCTTTATTTCTGAGAACATTTGCCTCCTATGTAGAAGTATATCCTTTTGTGCTTTGCACATGTGCAGCTGAGGCTCCTATCGGCATTCTTCACTAATCCCTTTGTCCATAGGTTTTTCTCTGCATAATAAAATGTTTAAGACAACTGTCTCTGATCATCCTGGTTCTGCATGTTGTTAACTTTTAGGGACATCCCAGCTGACAGCCTCAATCACCACAATCTGTGTTCCAGATTAGTCATCAGGGTTCCTGACTTGACCTTCACTAGATGAGTTTTAGGCAGTTGTTGCTTATTTTCAAAGATTGTTTTAAGTATGCTGTCAAAATTAACTAATTAATTATCACATCAATAAATCAGACAGCATATAGATTTCATAAATACACCTATACAATGAATTTTCCAAAGAATATGTAATAGGAAAAGGAGAGTTGCTTAAATAATTGAATTTGGAAACTTATAGACACATGCAGTATGATGAGCTTGGATATGTAGTTTATACCACATAAATACCAATCCTTAGTAAACTAAAGAATTAGTTCACTAAATTCGTGAACTAAAGAATAGTTAAAGGGGCTGGAGAATTGACTCAGCCATTAAGGCACATGTTGCTCTTGAAGAAGACATAGGTTTGGTTCCCAGAACCCACGGTGTGGTGGGGGGGAGGTCTCACAACCACCCATAACTCTAGTTCCAGAGGATTTAACCACTCTCCTTACCTACTCAGGCACCAGACACACAGTGATGCAGAGACATGCAGGTAGGAAAGACATTCATCCATATAAAATAAAACAAATGAATCCAAGGTAAATTAAATATAGGACCAGAAACTTCCTAACTATTGGAAGACAGGGAGATATTAAACAGCGGTGCCTTTGTCGATGATATTTCAGACTTAACTCCAATTGACAAGATGGTTAACAAACCTCTTGTCATTCCACATTCATAAATCAAAACACTTTGAAGCCCATAAAAAGTTGTCAAGCTAGAATGAAAATAAAATTTAAATAATTGTGGTAATACACCTTGAAATCTGTTTGTTTGACCTGATGATATGAAATGTAGTGACTATCATCAATGAAAAATATGAAAATATAAAAAATAAAATTATCAAATACAATGACATACTGATGTGAAAAATTAGTGATGGAGGGATACTCAGAAATCTCATCCTGCTAGAAATATATGCACATGGATGACATTCTCTTCATGTATGTAAAGCATTATCTTACTAATTTTCCCAGTTAATGCACAGTAAACACCCACTCAGTCAGCCAGTGCACTAGCTGATTCTGTGTCATTTCTGGTTCTGACATAGAATAACTTTCCACCATGAAAATTGCAGGGAACTAATAGTCTTTACTGTTCAACATCTCTATCATATCTGTTATTTGCTAACACTATCAGGTGACTGGAAAAACAGTATTGTCTGAAATTGAAAATCTGGGTAACATGTGTTTTAGAGAAGAATGCAATAAGGTCCAATTTAAAGCTGTGTGATTTAAGGGCATCCACCACATCAGCAGCCAAAGGTGGTGAAAGCTCTTGGAAATCTCAGCATGGGGGCCAAGCCTGGGATTTGGAAGGCACTGGTCTTTCAGTGAGAGCTGAAACTTGAGATTCAGGCCACAGAGTCAGGCACAGGTGAAGAAAGCTTTTCTATAATGTAGAATAAGAAGCATAGCTTAAGGCCGAGGTGGACAAAGACAAAGCAAACATAGCCTTGTGTGTGCACGCATGCAAGCACACACACAGTCACATCTGTAGTTAAGATATATAACCTATGACCCTCTCATTTGAAAACACTTTGTCAGTAAGTGTATATTTACACTTTACTTGTTCAGTAAGTTTAGTTTTCTCTTTGTTAATCTTAAAGAAAACCCTACAAAATTTGTACACAACATTTTATTTATAAATTCTAAAACAGTAACCTTGTTTTCGAACTGGGCCTTATTTTTAAAAAAACTACGTATATTAAGTAATGCAAGCTGAACTATACATGCAATATATCATATTGCATATATACACACATATATGTATGTACAAACATACACATACAGAGACAAATACATAACGCCATTTGGGGATGTTGCTTTATGCTGTAATAACTATAGTCAAAAACAAGCCACAATTTATCTGCAGTATTGACAAGATTGGATATTTCAGTGCCCAGTTACAGCAAGCAGAACAGTGTATTCATTTCAGGTTAGAAATATACAGCACCATCTGCACTCTTGCTGTGGACGTCATTCACAACAGTGCCCAGTGTTTTGCCTCTGAATGTGCATATAGGAAAAATTACAGGAGTAATTACTTACCTTATGTTGAAACTTCCCTTTTTATCTAGCCTAAAACATATTTGATTCTTCTCAAACTATCGTCAAACAGAGTTAAAATACTATCAATACCAAGGGTAATTTTCTTCCATATCCATCTGTATGATACCTGTCCACATGGACACACACACACACACACACACACACACACACACACACACCCCTCCAATTTTCCCTAAGGCACATGTTTACATTCTTGGTGTAGATAGGAGACTGCTCATTCATTTCCCAGCCACTCAGATCTGAATAATCACACAAAAACTATATTAGTTACAACACTGTTTGGCCTATTAGCTCAGGTTTCTTATTACCTAACTCTTACATCTTAAATTAACACATTTCTATTAATGTATAATCTCCACGAAGTTGTGGCTTACCGGTAAATTTTCTGGGGCATCTGTCTCCTTCGACAGCCCCATGGCGTCTCTCTGACTCTGGCTACTGTCTCCCTATATCTCTGAATTTCCTGCCTGGCTTTATTCTGCCCTGCCTTAGGCCGAAGCAGCTTTATTCATCAACCAATAATGCAACACATATACAGAAGGACCTCCCACATCATCTTGGTTTATACTTAAATAGTATTTTGATTTAATGTAAAAAACAAGAGTCAAGCACAATGAGACCACCCAAAGTTGTGGCTCAGAAGTGGGAGGAGATTAGGTGTAAAGAATTTAAATTTGATCAGAGAGGGAGGAATAGGTAGATGGATGCAGGGAGAAAAGGATCCATGAAAGCCAGATAATCCCTGGTGGAGAATGAAGAGTATCTATAGCTACAGCCTAGATGCCACCAGGCTCTTTTTTTTTTTTTTCAAAACCAGAAACACAATAGCCTTTCAACGGGCAAGTTTGATGCCTTTTTGCATATTAAGTGAGCTTTTCTCTGCTTTATAAGTGGTGGAGGACAGAAAAATGATTTTCTATGCAAGTCATGGTAATCTTTATCTACACAAGACACATGCCTATAAAATTAAGGTTCTGCTCAAATACCTTTTCTTTGGAGTGATGATTCACAAGAGAACAGAGCTCTACTTCTGAATTAAGTAGCCCTGTCCATTCACTAACTACTTTGCCTGAGAATATTTATCCATTTTTGTATTTTTCAAGTATTTGTCTTTCATAGATAAACAGAAAGCAGGAAGAAGGGCTGAGGGGGGGACAGAAGAGGGCGATAATAAGGAAGGAAAAGAGATAGGGGAAGAAAAGAGGACAGAGACATTCGGCAAGCATGTTCTATCCCTAAGTGAGCCAGGTGCCTAAGTATTTTTATTAAAACATATTAACATCTTGCTTACAGTGGTCACTGAATGCAGCAATGTGCATTTCTATGTACCAACCGAAGATTTTCATCTAAACTGGTATCTGTTTCTGGTTATGTTTCTGAAAAAGCAAACTCCTTCAGTCCTCAAGTGTGTAATTTCTGTTGCAATTAGAAATCTCCTTGCGGCCTACTTTCTGCATTCCCCAATATCCCTCTGTGGTAGGAAATGAGACAGCCAGAAGTCCCACTGATGTACTGAGAGTTATAGAGGAGAAGAGGCTGGGCATGCTAAGGGGCCATCCTGAAGCCACATCCAGAGCAGTGAGATTGCTGGGAAATGAGTTTAGACCTCCTCACTTGCCATGGTCTGTATCTCAGTGCTAAGATGTTTTCATAAATTAAGTACAATGAAGCTGGGCTAATGGAACAAGAAGAGTAAGTTCTAAAATGATCCCCTCTTGTGTTTGAGTCACAGTATTTTGGAAATAGAGGGTTTTTTTGTTTGTTTGTTTGTTTAATTGATTTTCCTTCTGTTCACTACATCTATGGCAACTTTTAACTTGGAAAATATATGATAATTTCGTATAATGTTGAGGTACTGAAATCTGACTTGGGGCAGTTTTCGACAGGGAGATGGACCAATTGTGTTCATTTGAATGCTATGGTAAAAAGATACTTGGGAAAAAATTATGTGGCATTTCAGGTATGATACAAAAGCTTGCTGGTTTGTTTCTTGCAGGCACAATATGGATTCTTGGTGTCTGCCCAGCCTGAACTGCCGCTATTTTACACTCCTGTCGACCTAGTGGACATCAGTGTGGAAATGGCTGGGCTGAAGTTTCCCAATCCCTTTGGCCTTGCCAGTGCCACGCCAGCCACTAGCACACCAATGATTCGAAGGGCCTTTGAAGCTGGATGGGGTTTTGCTTTGACCAAAACATTTTCTCTTGATAAGGTAAGAAAATATGTTTGAAGCTACATGCAAATGTCTAGCATGCATTTTAATTCAAAGGTAAATATAAGATAGAATGTTTTTAAAGTTTGAGATGATAATTATCAAATAGTTGAAAACATTGAAGATTACATTTTATTTTATTTTATTTTATTTTATTTTATTTTATTTTATTTACTTTTCTGTCCCACAGATAGAGGGCTTGGAATATATTTTAACTTTGTATTGTCTAAGAACCATCAAAAATATAGTTTGCCTGGTGATGTGGCTCAGTTGGTAAAGTGCTTGCCTAGCAAGTGCAAAGATCTAAGTTCAAACCCCAACACTACATAAAACAGGTATGGTGGAGCATGCCTACCATCCCAGCACTCAGGAAATAGAGGTAGGAAGATCAAAATTCAAGGCCATTGTTGGCTACATTTCAAGGTCAGCCTGAGCTACTTGAGGGCTGCCTCAGAAACCTATACACAAATAAACAGACTAGTATAGTAGTGATTTAACATTCAATAATTCCTGTTTTAATTGAATTGAATTATTTTGATTGCTTATATTAGAAGGATGTCATATGATGTTCTGTTATTTGTGTGTATGACGTAGGGTTTTAATCACATTAAACATTCTTGTCTCAAATATTTTTTTATTTCCTTATGAAAAAAGCTTTCAATCTCCTTTGATCTACCTCTTTGAAATGCAGAGTATGTTTCTGGATTTATAGTCATGATTTTGTGTTATAGTACACTAACTGTTTCTAAGTAACTTGAACCCAAGTGATCCACCTTTCCCCTCTCCTCTCTCTTCCCAATGCCCCACCCAGCCTTTAGTTAATACCATTTGACTTTTAACTTCCTCTTTTAAACTTCCACGTGTGAGTGAACTCCTATGGCACAAGTCATCCTCCTGACTGGCTAGTTCAGTTAACATAATGATTCTGATGTCAATTCCATGTTGCTGCAAACTCAAGATTCCTTTGTTCTGCTGGAAAGTATTCCATTGTGTACCTGTGCTATATTTTCTCTATCCGTGCATCACTTAATGAATGTTAAGGAAGTGTCTGGTTTTGTGCTATTGTGAATAGTGTAACGGTTAACATGGAAATACATATTTTTTTACATACTGATTTCATTTGGATATATATCCCATGGGGGGATGCTGCCTGATAATATGAGGATTTCTATTTTTAATTCTTTGTTTTGACATTATTGTTTTGTGATTTGAGGACTGTGTAAATGTGAACATATGTTTCAATTCAAAGTTAGGAAAACAATGGATTTAGTTTGCATAACATCCTATTATTCACGACATGTCTTACAGACTTTCTCACTGTAATTTGTTGAGGGTGGTATTAAGATTTCTCATGAATTTCATAATAAAAACACACCCCCACCAAATTAATTCCATGTGACATTATGGTTTTATGCTTTTAACAGGAGTTCTACATATTGAGGAAATGATTAAATTTGAGATCAAATCTTTAGTGCAAAAAGGAGAGTCAGTGAGATGGCTCAACAGGTAAAGACCCTTAGTGTCAAGGATGGTAACTTGAGTTTCATTCTTATAACTTAGATGATAAAAGGGGGATACTGACTCCTAAAATATTTACCCTGGTAGCCACATGAGTCATATGGCAAAAGGATGCATTCTCTTAAGAATATATACAGACACATACACACACACACACACACACACACACACACACACACACAAATTAGCAAACAAATAAATGTAAGATAACTTTAAGCATTTAAAACATGTAAATGTACACTACTAAGGTTAGATGATTAATGGGATGGAAGACAGTCAGCATCCTTACTTGGTAGTGAATTAGAAGTCTAATTTACAGAATGAAAAGAAGCATTTCATGGGCCATTTATTAAAAAGTTTTGGACCGACAATCCACATCAATGTGGTTAGAACTAAGTTGTAGTTAGTAATAATTAATGTATTAAAATGGGTGGATCTAGTGACTAAATAGAGTATCATTATTTAAATCATCCTTATCCTGGGTCAAGAAAATAACAGAGAACTACCATGCACCATTAAAACTCATTCTTCCTTCTTTCTTCTCTTACTGGGATCAATAGCTGACATTATTAGTAAGTTATTTTGGCTTTCTTGGTCTGACAGTTTTATAAGAGGTTGGGTAAAGGTGGTTCAGGAAATCCAGAAAAAAACCTTAGGAGTTAGAAAAATTAGAGCAAGGAAAAATATTTCTTAAGGATTGTGGTAAGGTAGAAAAAGTATATGTGAAACTCAACCATTCAATTAAATCTGGATAAAGACTTTTGATAAAATAGTAATTTGAACTGGGTAGTCTGGATCGATTTAAACTATTATGGATGAGTTGTGTTCAGTTTTGTAGAATATTAATAGTGTATTTGTCCATGTTTCTCTTCATATTTTAAGAATTCCGGAAGCTGTAATCAAATGTTTAACCTGTTGGTATCAAAAATCTCCAGAGCATTTAATGATGTATTCATTATGCTATTTAATATACACACAAACAGGAATAGGTATTTAATCAGGTTACAAGTGAAGAATTTTGGTGCAGGTGGGGAGATAGTTGGTTTGGATTTGCTGCTGGTTTGTCAAATTCAATTCTGAGTCAACAGAATCATCTTTCCTCTATTGGTGACATGCATTGATATGTTACCCTGGGTCACTCAGGAAAACAGAAGCTGTGTCCTTTATAGGAGTCACCAGAAGAAGCAAATTTTGAAACTATCTTCCTTCTAAGCTTCCCATTCAAATATAATCTATCCATTCAGAAGTCTGTGCTATAAGTTGAGAAGATATGAACAAACATAAATAAAATCTGGCACTGAAAACATTGTGACAACTCCACTTGCTTATTTTGATAGTGGTATAAAACTAGTATGCCAGGACTGCTTTTAAGCTTATCTGTAAAAATTGTAATGACAAAAAAATCACAGTGCCACCTTGTACCTGAGTAATGGCATGTCCTAAAAAGAGATACTCTTCTATATATAAGTTTATAGAGCACTCAGTCTATCTCCTAGAAAACTACAGCTTGTTTCTTACTTCATCCTTAATTACCAATGAAACCTATCGTGAATATATAATTACATCATATATGAGTACCTGTGTTTTATTATGGATGAAATGTTGTGCATAACATTTGAACTCTCATTTCCCTCCACACAACCTTTTCTAAAGACAGGTATTAAAATATCACATATAATATACATGTGTGTGACATTACAGCAGACCGATTGGGATTAGACTTATTATAATTTATTATGCCAATTCAAGAATCTGTTTAAAACTGATTATAATTCAGAATCTTGACATTTGAAATTTGGATGCTCATAATATGACAAAGGCTAGTCTGTGGAGTTTTGTTATCGTATGAAATATTAATATTTCACAACACATCTCTGATGAAGTACAATTTGCCGAGGCTGCATATGATAAAGAAATTAAATGCTCACCAAGGGAGTTCAGTCAGAATTAGAGCCCTGCTTGAACATCTGCTGGAAGTTTCATTATCCCGTGCTATGCCAGTGCGGCTCCCTTGTTTTCCTAGATTGACAGCTGAATATTGCCATGATTCCTGCAGCAAATACATTTAGCCCAACGTTGCCCCCCCCTTTTTTGTTTTATTTTTTGGGGGGGAGAGTGTTGGAGACTGCTTTTGATTTCTAAACTATATTTTTTATACTCTTGACATTTGTAGATGCCACATTGAGGTCTAATATGGTGTAGCAGCAATAGGCCATTGACTTGCAGGGAAATGCCAGCTGATATCTCAGTAAACAGAAATATTATTATTCTTCACTTTGCCGTCTGTATAAAAGCTGGGTATGCTTTCTTGAGGGAGGCAAATGATCAGATTTTTTAATGCCAAATATAAAAAAGATCTGTGTTTGCTTTTGTGTTAAATAACATCAAAGATGGCTTTTATTAACTCTCTTCTTCTTTCCCCAAATCAATCTTTCTAAGAATGAGTGTCCCAAAATAAGTAGATGGCTTGCTTTGAGATGTTATTTGTGTTTTACAAGAGTGACAAGTGATATTTAAAACCAAATTGTGAAATCATTTTCTCCATAAATGCAAGTTTAAATTAAAAAACAGAAAGATGGAAAAGAAGCCAACCTGTCAGGCTTTATTAAAGCTAAATTATTATGATAAAACTGAGAATTGCTTTGTTTATGAAAAACGCTACAAAACTCTGTGGGTATCACATAAAATAACCTTTGACCTGGGTTCCTATTATATGAACAAGAAACAGATAAAACATTTTATTTATGTCAAATGTCTGTGTAATTCTATCTTCTCATAGAAATACATAGTATCAATTGTAAATGTATACCTCCATATCAAACACCTAATTGAGTTTTTTAAATAAAGTCTTGGATCAGTATACTTATTTTAATAAGTGTCAGAGGGTCAAATAAAAAGGCAACTGCATAATATATTACCTCCCAATATTTAAGACCTAAAGATAGCAGTAAGTTTCCTCATTATTGCTTTGTAGTCACATCTTATGGATTGTAGTTATTTGGGTAAAACACAAACTTACCACGTATCACAATGCTGAGCTCATAGCAAAGAGTTTGGTAAACTTCTCACAGATACTTCACAAAAATGAATAAATAGATTATTTGCCATGAGCATATTGAGTTTCTTCCCTCAACCATTTGAACAGATAGTTAACACATAAAGCAATTGACTGTTCTCAGTATTGATCTCAATCACAGGAGAAAAGGCCAATTTAAAATTTCTCATCTCTTGTGTTGTTTCTATACCTGTCTGAAACTGAAAACATCGGTGGAATTTCTGCATGCATGGGTGATGTTTGAAGAATGAGATCACTGAAGCTCTCGAAATGCAGAGGACTATTGAGAAAACAGAATAGGAATCACATTGTATTAGGAAAAATAGATAAAAATAATCTGGTCTGACTATGTAAAATCATGTATTAGTAATTCTGGCAGAAGAAACATAACTTGGTTTTTTGCTTGTGTGTGCGTGTGTGTGTGTGTGTGTGTGTGTGTGTGTGTGTGTGTGTGCATATGTATGAATGAGGCATCCAGAGATTAACATCTGGTGTGATGCCTCAATCACTTCTCTGTAGGTGGAGACTACTCTTTCATTTCCCAGCTACCATGACCTAAATAATTACACAGAAACCATATTAATTATAATACTACTTGGTCAATAGCTTAGGCATACTCCTTGCTAGCCCTTACCTCTTAAATTAACCCATTTTTATTAATCTATGTATTGTCATGAGGCTGTGGCCTACCAGTAAGGTTCTGGAGTGTTCTTCTCCTTCAGCAGCTACATGGCATCTCTTTAACTTCTCCTTCTCTCTCTCTCTCTCTCTCTCTCTCTCTCTCTCTCTCTCTCTCTCTCTCTCTCTGTTCAGTTCAGTTATCCTGCTGCCTGGCTTTGCTCTGCTAAGCCATTGGCCCAAACAGGTTTATTCATCAAACAATAAAAGCAACACATATACAGAAAAACATCACATATCACTTCTCCAAGTTATGTTTTAAGGCAGAGTCTCTCACTGAATCTGGTGTGTACAGATTTGGCTAGTCAGGCGGAACAGCAAGCCTAGAGATACTCTTGTCTCTTTATCTCCCAGTATGAGATTTATATATACTCTGCTCTTAATTTTTAATGTAATGTTTTAATTGGAATATGTGAATCAATCTCAGCTCTTTAGTCCTTTGACAACTGAGACATAACTCAATAAACTTGAGGGTTTTTTTAGTAAAAAAAAAAGTAATGCTATATCTTTAAATTAATGCATCTTATTATTATAATATAATATATATATATACATTTCTATATTAGAAACTTATTCCTTTTGTTGATCCTAGATCAACCTTATCTAAATCCAGTCCATGTTTTTTGTATAGGTCTATCCTGTGAGACATCATGAAGTAAATTGGTATAAATCTTTAATATAATACAAATGTGTTGGGTTTTGTTTTTGTGTTTTTCAAATTTTGTTTAATTTACTTATGTATTTTTATAGAAAGGGTTTCTCTGTGTAGCATTAGCCATCTGAAACTCACTCTGTAGAGCAGGCTAGCCTCAAACTCACAGATATCCACTTACCTCTGCCTCCTGAGTGCTAAGATTAAAGATGTGCACCACCATAGCCCAGCTTGTGTTGTTATTTTTAAAGATTTACTTTTAATTATATTTTTAAGTGTGTGCTTATGTGGGTATACATCTGTGTGCCTGTGTGTGGGTATGTATGTCTGTTCTCTCTCTGTTCTTTTTAGTAAGATACCCATAAAGCCCAGAAGAGAATATTGGTTAGCTGGAGCTGAAGTTTCATATAGGTGGTCATAAACCAATAGAAGTGGGCACTAGAAACTGAACTTGGACTCTCTGCAAGAGCCACAGGCATTCTTAACAGCTGAGAATTCTCTAAACCCAGAATTGTCCATTTTAAAATAGCGGACAATGAGGACTACTGAGAACTCAAGAACAATGGCAATGGGTTTTGATCCTACTGCACATAGTGGCTTTCTGGGAGCCTAGGCAATTTGGATGCTCACCTTACTAGACCTGGATGGAGGTGGGTGGTCCTTGGGCTTCCCACAGGGCAGGGAACCCTGATTGCTCTTTGGGCTGACAAG
>NC_022022.1:16112968-16136840 GCF_000317375.1 Microtus ochrogaster
AGGCCAGCCTGCTCTACAAGAGCTAGTTCCAGGACTGGAACCAAAAGCTACAGAGAAACACTGTCTCGAAAATCAAAAAAAAAAAAAAAAAAAAAGCTTTCTTTGGCCAGTGGCTTAACAGAATATAGCCAGGCTAGGAGAGATATAGAGAGAGAAAGAAGGCAGAGTCAGGGAAAAGCCATGTAGCTCTGTCAGAGACAGATGCCAGACAGAACATTGCCAGCAAACCACAGCCATGTAGCGATACACAGATTGATAGAAATAGGTTAAATTAAGATGTAAGAGCTAGCCAATAAGAAACTAGAGCTAATAGGCTAAACTGTGATTTATTTAATATAGTTTCTGTGTGGTTATTTAGGGGCTGAGCAGCCAAGAACAAACAAGCAGCCTCCTACAACACTACTGTACAACGAGAAAGGAGGACTTTTGCCTGGATGTCTCTAGTCAACTATGCAGATTCTTCAGTACTATCTGGTCACGTATTGTATTTGAGTTTGCTTTTACTGTAGCTGTTGATACTAGGCAGGTACTCACATATTCAGTATAACTTATGGATGGTTTGTAATATATCAACAGTGTTTTGCCACACTAATATCCATATCAACACACACTTTTTAAAGAACAACTAATATACTAAGTTATGTAAATTTGCCTAGTCTTAATGCAATCATCTATTTGCATGCAACTATGCATAATGGAAATTTGGACTGTATTCATATGTACATTCTTCTGATTCACATGGTGCTTGTGGGGCTCACACAGGGCCTCCATCAGTAGATGCTCAGAGGAGGGCAAGATGTTCTTACTAAAGACCTTAGGGTCTCAAATGGTGTATCATGATTGCTGAGGACGTTGGGCCTGTCTGCTTGTCTTCATATCCTCTCATGCCTTATTCTAACCCATTAGCGTAGAAGCTAGTTTGGCCTCGTTCATAAGGTGACTGCTTTCCAAGGTGAGTGAATGCTGAAATGTCTTCGGAAGTAGCAATCCAAAGCTCGCTATCAGTACCACCATAATCTCTTAACCACATTACAACTTTATAGTCATCACCCACTTATTGGATAGAACTGCAAAATTACATCACAGTGAGATGTGGATCCAGATCACAGTCACCTTTGCGATTAGTCCTCCAGTGACAGTCATTCACATGACTCTGGTAGGCAAAATGTATCTACCCTGTCCAGGATTCCCCAAATGCCATATAACCACGTGGTATCATGATCACTAGGTCCAAATTCACAGACACATGACTGGATTTTATTACCCATATGTAGAATTGAGTGAACTGGAAAGGCATGTTCCCAACATAAAATGAAATGTTTGGGGGCTGGAGATATGGTTCAGCAATAAAGAGAACACATTTCTCTTGTAGAAGACCCAGAGTCGATGCCTATACCTACATGATGGCTTAAAATCCTCTGTAATTTCAGTTTTAAAGGATCCAACACAACTCTCTGATCTCTGTATGCTTGAAGCATACATGAGCATCCATAAATAAAGGCAGGTAAAAGACTCAAACACATCAATTTAAAACAATAGTATGCCCAAGACAACCTGTTAGATATTATTGTCATTTGTAAACATAGTCCAAGCTAGATGATGGTCCCCAGTCCATAGCAGGGAAATTGAAACTGAAATTCTGTTTGGCAGGTATCTTCTGGGATAGTGGGTGTTTCTTTCTCGTTTAGGGTCTGTTGTTCTCTTTGGTAGTGGTTCTGCATTTCTTTGTTCTGCTTTAAGTTTAATACTCTAAGCTATTATTTCTAGAATTTGGTGCCTTGTCTATTGCCAACAAAGTCTCTATCAGCAACCTAGTAGCATCTTCAGTATGTCCCTGCCTGTAGACAGCTAAAGCTATTCTACTCTTTGTTCTGAAATATACCGTTTAGTCTAATCTTGTAGTGTTATCACCAAAGAACAATTTTTGTTTTTTCTATAATTCATTGGGGGAATGGATTTCTTCACATCTGGGCATGCCTCTCTCTCATAGTGCTAGTTCCTGAGAATTTTAGAACTCTAATGTCTACTTGTGAGATTCTAGGAAGGACCAGTTTAAATCTTGTAGAACTTAGCAATCTGTCTAGTGTTACACTCTGGCTTGGTATGATAGTCATTGAAATGTGCTTGAGAACCTTCTATCTGTGAGAGACTCATTCTAAACAATAGCTTTATTTTCTAATGTAGTAGTCTCTGAACACTTTGGGTGGCTTAAGTTTTACTTTGCATGTTAAATACATCTTTCTTAGGCTTCTATCTGTCTTCCACTTCCTTTTATATTTGAACAAAATCACTCGACTGTCACTTTCAGCATTCTGCCTAGAGACTCCCTTAGAATCATGAATGTATCATGTACTTTCTCTGCTGAATTATCACTAGCAAGATTGCCCTGTCTAACTGTAATCGAGGTTGATATTTTCCTAGTCCCCAATATAAAAAAAAAAAAATAAAACGCTTCTCACTACATGTTAATCCTGCAGGAAGTTTAGTGCACATCTTTCCGTTTTTACCAACAGCCTATTCTTTGTTTTATAAGACTCATAATCTCAAAGCTAACATCATGTGCTTTAGATTGGATACCCCACCACATAACTGATTTCTGTATTGTTTGGGAAATAGCTTCCTGTTGAACCTCACCCTAGTTTACAGTGGTTCCATTGAAGAGACAAAGGCGGGATTATATAAACAAAGAGGTCAAGATCATGGTGAGGAAACCCACAGTGACAGTTGACCTGAGCTAGTAGAAGCTCACTGACTTTCAGCTGACAGCTAGGGAACAAGCATAGGACCAAACTAGACCCTCTGAATGTGGGTAACAGTTCTGTGGCTTAGGCAGTCTGTGGACCACTGGCAATGAAACCAGGATTTATCCCTGGTGCATGAACTGGCTTTTTGGAGCCCATTCCCAATGGAAGGATACCTTGCTCAGTGTAGAAACTAGGGGGAAGGCCTTGGTCCTGCCTCAACTTGATATGCCAGATTTTGTTGACTCCCCATGAGAGGCCCTACTCTTTCTGAGGAATGAATGGGGGGGGGGGTTTGAGGGGAATGTAGGGAAAGCAGGAGGAAGGGAGGAGAGGGAACCTTGGTTGATATGTAAAATGAAAAATAAATGATTTTACATAAAAAATAGCAACAAGGTATGTGATCCTCCTTCTCTATCATTTGTCGGGGCTGGTCAGGGCTTGGCTGGGCACATGTTGGGTATTCACAGTTGTGCACGTGAAGTGACTGCATGGTGAAATGCTGGCCACCCAATAGTTATGGATGCTTGTATTTCTACAGAGAAATACAACTGGCAAAGAAAGTTCAGGGAAAGTGCAGGTGCCCAAGACTCAAAGCATTTAGTTTGAACGACTAACCACAGTCATCTAAAGTCTTTCTGTGGACCATCATACCATCATGTTTCCTTCACTGTTCTCATAGTTGCAGAAAATGTCTAGGCTCTTGGCCATCTATCTGTGTGCTTTCTGATTTAGCTACTCACAGCAAGGTGCATGTGAAGTGGGACATGGTCCTTTTTGCTCACTATTGCATTCTCAGTACCAAGAACAACGTCTGGTAGCAAGGGGAGGACTCACTGCACGCTTGGTAGATGAATGAATAACCACAGGATTCTAATTTCAACCACAATTTTATCTGACAGCCCTTCAGTGGCTCAGGGGACAGCTCTCATGTCTTAGCCATAAGACTTTTCTTTTCTTTCTAAATCATTCTGTTTTTCTTCCATAGTAAGGTTTGCAGATTTTATTTTAACCACGTAGGTTGGCTATTCTCCCATGCGGTTTTCAAGAAACTTGTTTTGATCCACATTATCTTAATTGAGAGGAAGTTGTGCCTGCATTTGCACAGATTAGACAAACTGGGATCTCCTACCAACCAGACAAGAACTGGAGAATAACACTAACAAGGCCATAAATGCTAGAAGAAATTACTGAAAATTCTGTGATATCTTTAGTAATATTTTAGAGCCTATCTAAGTTTCTTTAGAATATAATAAGGGATGTCATACTTATATCCATAACTCATTTTGGGATACTATTTTGGAAATAAATATCTACATTATTTTAAAACATTAAACAGATCAATTTCATCATTCAGGTTTTTAATTTCTTATCAAGAAAGTCTATGATACAGTCATGACCAGGAGTCCATCCTGCTATTTCACTGTCATTTTGGATTTTTTGTGAGTGTGTTTGAATAATTTTTATTTAGTGTAAAATATTGTTCTCCTTATACATTCTTGTGCTTTAACTAAAGGGATATAATTATTTAAACAAATTCAATCTTAACTCATCTAGATGGCTCAGGACAGCCTGTAAAATCAAAATAATTTCTTGTACTATTAGTGTAATTATTAGCTGGTTAGGTTAAATTGTTATTTATATTTAATTATTTAAATGTTGTGGCATGATTAATAAAAACTCAGTGACAGATATTGGGGTTCAACCTGAAGATCAGAAAGGCAAAGCAGTCAGCCACTGGCTCTTATCTCAACCTCAGTTCAAAAATGGTGCTTCTGCCTTCAGAAAACCTCAGAATGATACTGAGAGAGCTGTCTCCTCTTGTTTTATAATTCTCTCTAGTTCTGGGATTAAGGGCATGTACAGCTATGCAACTACACCTGATTTCTAAGGCAAGCTAGTGTAGCTACTGGGATTAAAGATGTGTGTCATTGTGTCTGATCTGTAAGGCTGGCCAGTGTAGCTGTTTTACTTTTCTGATCTTCATGCAAGCTTTATTTACCAAAATACAAATGAAATGATGAAGAATAACTTAATTAAAAGGCTACAGTTGACACATGCTGGTCCTCTAGGGGACTTTATCTCAAACTTCACAATTGTTGGTTTGAACCTCATCATCTCTACAACCGATGAGTTTGTGGTCCAGTGTTCTTGAATACATACTCACTTGCATTGCAAGTTCAGAATTGAAGCTAATCTTGAAAGTCATACTCCAATAAATATGCCTTTGTCTCTCCCTAAGTTCTCATTTAATGTCTATTATGTGCTTTACCATGTTTGTAAGCTCTATTTGCTAAACAGAAAACATAAATTAGGTTATTTGAAAATACAAATTAACAAGTACAGTAATGATGTCAAATAAAACTCCTTTAACTCTAATCAAAGTGATCATTTTAACCATGTACGTTATTAAAGTTATTCAAATTCCTTCAATGCATTCTTTCTTTTTTCAAAAATAGATTTTTTTTTAAATAATACATCCTGATTACGATTTTCCCTCCCTCTACTCCTCCCAGTTCCTCTCTACTCTTTCCCTATCTGAACCCACCTACTTTCTGTCTCACAGTTAAAAGCAGGCTTCTAAGAGACAAGAACAAAATAAAATAATAAGATAAAATACGATATATAAAGCAAATAAATCATAAAAGAAAAAATACAGAAGTAAAAGAGCCCAAGAAAAGAAGAAAAGGAACATGGAATAAATATAAACGCAGAGAGCCATTCGTTTGTACAGTCAGGGAGCCCATAAAAACACTAAACTACTAGCCATAAAATATACATGAAATATCTGTGTGGTAATATAAATACAAACATACATGGGTAGATATATGTGTATATATGTGATATAATGTGATAAAACACACACATATATATTATCACATATGTGTATATATGTGATTAAAAAAATTTAAAGTCCTGAAAAAACATCATGAGATAAGAACCTCCAAAATGCCGTTGAGTTGGTTTGCTTTTGACCATAAAACACTGGGCATGCAGCCTGCCCTTAAGTGTAATTATGTATGATTGAAGTTTTGTTGGTTATACTAGTCTTGGATGGCATCTCTGGTCTTTCAGAGTCTACACGTGTCCAGACCCTTCTGGCTTTTAGAATCTCTATTGAGAAGTCAGGGGTTACTCTGATAGGTCTGCTTTTATATGTTACATAGTTGTTTTCCCTTGCTGCTTTTAATATTCTTTCTTTGTTGTGTGTGTTTAGAGTTTTAATTATTATGTGTTGAAGGCAGATTTTTTTTCTTTTAGTCTATATGGTGATCTTTATGCTTTTTGTACCTTGATAGGCATTTCCTCCTTTAAATTGGGGAATTTTTCTTCTATGATTTTGTTGAAAATACTTTCTGTGCCCTTGACCTGGATTTCTCTTCCTTTTTCTATGCCTACTATTCTTAGATTTGGCCTTTTCATAGTATCCAAGGTTTCCTAGTTTTTTTTTTTAATTTAACATTTCCTTTGCCCAAAGCAATTATTTCTTCTATCGTGTCTTCAATGCCTGAGATTCTCTCTTCTATCTCTTTTATTCTGTTTGTTAGGTTCCTGTTTGAGTTCCTGAATTTTTCTTTTCCAAATTTCCCATAGTTTATTTTTTAATTGACTCTTCTTCTTCCATGTTCAGGGCTTGAAATATTTTATTCATTTCCTTCCACTCTTAGTGTTTTTACAGTTTTCTTTAAGGGGTTTATTTATTTCATCTTTAAGGAATTTTATCATATCCATAAAGATTATTTTAAGGTTTTCGTCTTATACTTCAGCTATGTTGCAGTTCTTGGGGCCTGCTTTGGTAGGGTTCCTGGACTCTAGCAGAAACATATTGTCCTGACTATTGTTGATGTTTTTATGCTGGCATCTAGGCTTCAGGGTTTGTGAGTATTGTAATTCTAAGTGCTGATACCTGCTCTTATCTTTGTTGGTTGGGTGTTCTTTTCCTTGTAGTCCATTGTCCTATCTGGTTCTTAGGAGGGTGCAGTGTCTGTTTTGTCACCTGGTAGGGAATTCTTCTAGGATCCTGCCAGGTGTGACCACTGGAGGGTCCCAAAAATGTGTGTCTATCCTGGGCACTGATACTTAGGAATGGATAAGGACTGTGGGTTCTGACTGGGGTCCACAGGAGGAGGAAAGAAGACTGTCTCCCAGGATCTGATTACTCCCCTGGAAACTGGGCGGGGGGAAAGTGAGGATAGATCATAAGACATAGTCTGCTGCAGAGCAGGGGTGAGACTGGGGGATTGGATATGAAAGAGAGAAGGGAAAGATGAAGATCTACAATCAGGCTACCGGCTTTCTTGGCCTGCACCCAATACCTCTGTTAAAAATACTTTATTCCAAATTTAGGCTAGTTGACTATAAAGCAGACAAATCAATTTTCCAATATAATTACATCTTCACCCCTTTTCCATTTCAGGCTGTGATTTCACACTTGTTAATTAGTTAATCATTTTGGTAGAGTGGACAGGGTGAGTTTCAAATAGACTTTTTAATAATGTAAATTGGCGTGTATAATTTTGATCTGGGTTAGCTAGTGGGTGAGCCTACTTTGTAATGGAAAATACCTCTTATTCAGCTTCCTCCTTTCTTCTGAAAGCAACTGGTGGCAAGGTTAATGGAAAATTGTCATAATTGTGGCTAATGGAACTTTCCTTCAAGTCCCATGCTGTCGTTTGAGGAACTTATTTTGCTTCACATAATGCTTTTATGGATTTTAAACTTAGCTAGTTAAAATGTCCACATTTAGGAATGTATAGAAGTTGCGGTCTTTGGTTAAACAGTACATACACTGGTTCTGTAATACATTCCCAGCTTTTGTATTTATTTTAAAAAACAGGACTCTATAAGGGCTATGGAGGGAGATTCTTTATCCTTCTTTACAAATTATAAATATGAAACTCTGACCACTTTGCTTCAAATTTTTACTACACATTCCTACATGGGGAATTTTGTTGTAAGCTTTCCTGAGGCTTAGCAGAATTGGACTTCTCCCTATATGCTCTTTCTCAGAGGACTTGCAGTGTGGTTTCTGTATTTAATCTGCCGCTCTGATAAGTTATCAAGGCACAATAAAGTGTCGTTAATGCACCCTAAAGGATTGATGCTTTGGTGAACAATGCTGTCAACTTCCTCCAAACCAATTACGCCTCTAAGCCCTTATCCTCATTTGTGTCTTTCTCTTTCACTGAAACCAATGACCTTTTCCTCTGGCTCTGCTTATAGATTTACATATCGCTCCACAGAATCGTGTGGTATAGAACAATTTCTCCCCTTCCTTCTGCCAAATTCACCCTCTTGAAAAGTTGAAATTCATATTATTAAGTAGTCTCACTTTTGTGTGTGCAAACATAGTCACTGTCATTTGAGACCTCTTTCTGATGCCCCTATAGAACCTCGTTAATTCTCATTCAAACACTAACCAGGCACCAGATACTTTGTGTATTTGTCTGTGTGTGTGTGTGTGTGTGTTTCTATATGTATATAAGTAGTCTTTCTTCTAAAATGTTTCAATTCTAGCTCTCAACATATGCACACCACAATGTGCAAGATGATAATTGAATGTTAGCATAAGACAATTGGTATCCTTGAATGAGAATATTGCTTACCAAGCTGTATGACCTGAGTCTTTCTTTTAGGCAGGAAAAGCAGGGGCACATCCATGATCATGAGACTGCCAGGCATATTTAAGATGCAACACTTGTCTTGTAAGATGACACATGCAGTGGTAGAGATGATGGGGAAGGCCTGTTAGAGTAGGAATTTAAATGTGTGTGGATAACAAGGACACTGAAGAGGTTTTTAAAGGAGGATTTACATAATTCAATTTGGAAGTCACAGTTGACTATAATATAATTCCCACTCAACCATTTTAACGATGACTTTCACTTCTCATGCAAACTCTTTTTCTGATAAAACCAATTTAATCCCCGGATTTGGGTTTTTGTCATCTGTGCCTTAGTTTTGCCCTCCTTCATTCATGAGAAGACAGTCTTTGCCGTTCTGACACGGTCAGCCTCGGGCCTTGTGACTACATTAACTTTTAGTTGTCATTTATTTCATTTTTCTGAACCATTACAGTTTTTTGTTTGTTGTTTTTTAACTAAACCAACTTGAGATAAAATGGATTTGTTAAGAGTTCCGTTTAATTTTTTATAAACTACAGCCCTTATAATTGAAGGATTGAAAGAACCTAATGAATGCCTGCCTCCATGAGCCAGTCAAGATGGCTTCACTTTGGAATGACAAACATGAATGGACAATATTGTGAATATTGTACCAGTAACCAGTAACTATTAAAAGTACAGAAAAGCTGTCTTACACACACACACACACACACACACACACACACACACACACACACACACACATTTTCCAATTGTGTATCATCATACTTAAAAATAAAGCATGATGTCAACTTGTATGTGTGTGTGTGTGTTTGTGCATGACATGTGTAGTTAAAATATATCTAATAGTCTTCAGGAGACAGACACTTAGACTCTTTATTTTATCTGTCTCTGTGTGTATGAGGGGTAGGTATATGTTCATATATGATTGTTTGGTGTAGGAGGTCCCCCTGTCTATGTGTTGCTTTTATTGTTGAATAAAGAAACTGCATTGGCATTTTGATAGGGCAAAACTTAGGTAGAGGGAGAAAACAGAACTAAATTCTGAGAAAAAGAAAGGAGAGAGAGAGAGAGAGAGAGACAGAGAGAGAGAGAGAGAGACCCACCATGGGGCTGCCAGGTCAGACATGCTGAATCTTTTCTGGTAAGCCACGACCTCATGGTGAACACAGATTATTAGAAATGGGTTAAATCAAGATGTGAGAGTTAGCCAATAAGAGGCTAGAGATAATGGGCCAGGCAGTGATTTAATTAATATAATTTCTATGTGATTATTTTGGGGGTCAAACTAGCAGGGCAGCTGGGACAGAACAAATGGACCCTGCCTACAACAATTGTGTATATGAGTACTAATGTGTGTTGGCATGCATGTGGAGGTCAGAGGTTAACCTGAGGTATCTGCCCTCACTTTGCAGTTTATTTGAGAAAGGATCTTTTTTAATTCATCCCTATATAGGCCAGAGTATGTGGCCTACAAACTCTCAAGGATTTTCTTTTTTTTTTTTTTTTTTTTTTTTTTTGGTTTTTCGAGACAGGGTTTCTCTGTGGCTTTGGAGCCTGTCCTGGAAATAGCTCTGTAGACCAGGCTGGTCTCGAACTCACAGAGATCCGCCTGCCTCTGCCTCCCGAGTGCTGGGATTAAAGGCGTGCGCCACCATCGCCCGGCTCAGGGATTTTCTTGCTTCTTCCTTCTATTTCACAATAGGAGTTCTAGGAGTATAGATGTACATAACGTGTCCAGTTTGACCTGGGTTCTGGGAATCTGAACTCAGTCCTTATGCTTGCTTAACAAGTGTTTTACCCGCAGTACCATCTCCCAAGCCCTAAGTCTTTACACAGCTACAAAAATTCTTCTCAATACTTGGGTAGTCTCTATATGGCTCTTTGGAACCTTTGGTTATAGAGCACTCACTACATACTCATTTAGATATTATTGAATACTTGAACTTTGCTCTATTTGCTATTCCCTTTTCAGTAGAGCTAAGATGGCCTCACCCTACATTATTTTATATGGGTCCCATAAATGACGTTTGAAAATGTCTTAAAAAATCCTAGAATGCAGGCTGGTCATCATGGACTCGTCTCTTTTAGCTCATTGTTTAGCAACAGTCCACTAAGACCTTTCGACACAGAGCAGAAAGCACTCGATGGTGTGCAGAAGTGCTCCATGGAGGAAAAGAGAATGGTGGGGATATGCACCGTGTTCTGAAGAGGTTTTTCTAAGTCATCTCTTTGGATTTGGGATAGCAGTGGGATGCAACCCCCCCTCCACCGGCATACTCCAGAAATAATTCCAAAGTCAGAGACTTTGGCCGTTGTATCCTTATTAAAATAAAACATACAGTATTTCTCAAAGCAAGAATTTTGCTATCCACCAGGGTGTTTCTACAATAAGAAAATCTGTTTTTGTTACTTATTTCAATATGCCTAAAGTCTTAGTCAAGCGTATAGAACCATATATATGTATATGTATGCTTATGTGTGCATGAACTTTTAACTAGTGACATTAAAATACATGAAAATTTATCATTTATATTTCATAAAATTTCTTTCTAGCTGCTATTTTGTTTATGGGTCTTGTTTATATCATTCCATTTTAAATATTGACATAGCTTTTAGGACACATCTTCCACAAAAGTTGCCAAGACGAGATTAAATATTATGAAGTGAAATACCTGTGAGAAAAGGGGGAAGATTTGAAGACAAGTTGGAGAGAACTAAAACTGAGAGATACAAGTATGGCATGATGGAGAAAAGTATTCAAGAATATGTCGTAGTCAAGGAGACTTCAGAAAAGTCACTGGAATGTCTTATGTCTCCTAAATGAGTTTTTTGAGTATCTCTACCCTAATCAAGTCATTGGCTGAGCCCTGGGGAACGCAGAGGCAGAGTAAAGATACTAGGACAACTTGCACAAAACAATGCAAAATAGGACTGTAACTAATTCCATGATATTCCAGTTAAAATTCTCCCTAGCAAAAGATAGGCTAGCCAGCTCCCTTGCATGTATGGAGGGTAAGTGCTAAACCCCCCAGGGATGGCTGACATATCAGGTAGCACTTTACTTTAATGTATTCTTGTTCTGAAAGTTTAATTTATCAATTAGTTGTAGTGACAGAATAACCAAAACAGAAACCCAACAGTTTAACAATATGCTATAACAAAAGCCTTTTATCTTATTTTATTTGGTCACGCTCTTGTTTTATGAGGATTTGAGGTAATGAAGTGTGTTTCTCAAAACATTCCAATATAATGTCTCCTGTAATTTTTAAAAATAAAATTCAAAAGCCTTGTGGGTGCCATTTGATAGTACAGAGTCCCAATTTACCTGGTAACCAGTCTGCTACAGCCACGATGACCTTCTCTGGCTTCCTCCTGATGTATGGTCTCCTATCCATGGTTTTCCTTGCCTACTAACCACAGGTACTTATACTCAGATAAAGTAAAATAAAGTAACTGCTAATGGGAAAATATAAGTAATACAGGAATGACTTGTCATGAGTGGTTTGTACTTACTGAAGCTTATCAGAAGGTATGGTCAATTAAACTAGGAAGGGTGATCACAAAATTGTTTTCCCATTAAATAAACATCTTACCTCTTCTAAATTTGTTCACTCTTCATTAGTACTTCCAAGAAAATGATTAACTGGTCATTCTTCCTTCTAGCAATAGAGATCTCGTTAGTCAACAATCACGAAATGCTCAGAAAATGAAAAGCATTTCATAGGGGTCGGTGCTTGCACTATAAAGAGCCATAGGTATTACATGTACCTATGGGTTTGCAGAACAATATTTTACAATATGTTTCTGTGTGAAATGACTAAATGCCAATGCTAAAACACTAAAGTTGTTATTGATAATTGGCTTTAGAACTTTTCCCAACTAATTAAAAATAAATAAGGAAGCAAACAAATTGAGAAATGATATAACATGCAAGAATATCTCATAACATGTATGAGATGACTGTGTCTGTAGTGTGTGAGGGACTTGTGTCTATAGTGTCTAAGGGGCTTAGTCTATATTGCTTTTAATATGCATGACATATGACTGTGTTGGCTAATTTTATGTCAACTTAACACATGCTGTAGTCATCTGAAAGGAGAGAACCTTAAGAGAAAATGTCTACTATGATCCATATGTAAGGCATTTTCTTAATTTGTTGTTGATAGGATAGGGCCCAGCCCTGTGTGGGTGGTTCTATTCCAGATGTGCTGGTTCTAAGTTATATAATATAGTAGGCTGAACAAGCTGGGGAGGAGCAAGTCACTAAACAGCACTCCCTCCATGGTCTCTACATCAGCTCCTGCTTCCTGGTGTCTCCCCTATTTGAGTTCCTACCTTAACTTTATTGTGTGATTACTATAACGTGGAAGTGTAATCCAAACAAACCCTTTCCTCTCTAACTTGCTTTTAATCATGGTGTTTCATCACAGCAATAGAAACCCAGACTAGAACAATCTCCTCTACCAAGATCAGATGATTTACTCCTGTTACTCCCGACATAGCCAATCATGGAGATTAATCCATAGCAAATCTGATTTCAAGTGTTTTCCATTAAAACACAAACCAGAACCTTTTAAGCAGTTAGCTCCATAGCCATTTTTGGAGCAGGTACCAAAGTATCTATGTTATTGGAGTTTGGGTATTAAATAAAAGACAAGTTTGCAAACAGTTCAATAATTGGATAGGCTCCATATTGATTTTTCCCTTTGTTATATGATATTATCCACTTCTTCATCCAGAACCATGTCGTACAGGGCTTGAGAGTGCTAGAAACACGGTCGCTGTTGTGTATTGGAATGCTGGAATGTGCGAAGACAGAAAGGCTGTCACAGCAGTCAATAAGATCTGAGAGGTGTTGACTAATTGCCTGCTAATTACACAGTAAATTGTCTAATTAAGCTGATGGTTAATTAGGGTACGCTTGCACAGCAGTCTTGTGGAATTTGCGTCTGATGTCTGGGAAGCAGCTTGTATAATTGGCAAACTGGTAAGGACTGGCAGAGAACATGACTGGAAAGCTCCCCACCAGTGGGTGACAGAGCACAGATTCGGTGGAAACAAAAGGGTTGTCATTTTGAGGCTAGAGGTTTTGTTTCCATCCTGCAGCTATTCTACGCTGAGCAACTGAGAAGCATCCGAAGCTGAAAACAGAGAGTAAAGAAGGCTCAAAATGAGTGTCATAAGAGAAAATGGACCTTTCGCCTGCCTTATAGCCTTCTCAACAGTGTGTCATGCTATAGTAATCTTCCTGTGTGTGCTTTACAGTTTTTCGTCTTAAATATGTTATTTGGTTTTCATATTTAAAGAAAACATAAGGATAATATATATGAAGGAATGCCTCTTTATGAATATATGTGAAAGAGACAAATGTGATTGTTTGGAAGTCTTGTGGAAAGAGGTATTTGAGGTTTTAGTAGTTTCTCAATCACTGTGTGCTTTAAAGATGTTAGCTATAATATATATACATACATATATATATATATATATATATATGGATACTATTTTAAGTAAATATAAATACCTAGTGAAAGAACTTTAATTTTACGATAAGTTTACCTTGTAACTGGCTTTCATTTATCATTTAATAAAATATAATGATGCAGTATTTCATTACCTAATTAGGCGGAACTCATTTTCTGTGTGGACATGAATGAAATGGCATGAAAACACCTGAGTAAAATGAGTGTTTCAAAAAAATCTGAAAATTAAGTTTGAATTTATTGTGTATTATGGTTGAGAAAGCTTAGCGTTTCATTTAAAGAAGTAACTTGTTGTTTGTTGAAAGACCCATGTGAAAACTGACCTTTGTGAACAGTAACACTCTGCTAAGAACTCGGTGTCCTCTCTTCGCTGGAGCTCTGTCCACACACATGGTCTCTGCAGAGGAGACATAAATTTAACTACCTGCTTTCTTATTTATCACTTATCACCCCAGCCACATCATCATGGCTTGCAGACTTCTGAATACACTTTTGAATAGAATATCAAGCTGTAGTTGAAACAGAGTCACAAGAACAAAGATTCTTGAGTTGATTTTCACTTTCTTGTCAATGAAACGTGAAAAAAAAAAAGTAAGCTCTAAAAGCCAGTGCTCTGCAAGACAAGAAGCTCTCCCTAAAATAGGGTTTTAAATTTTTGTGCTGCTTTCTCAAACAAATGACATCTGCTTGCGGTTGGTGGTTATGCACGCTTTTGTTTCCGTGACTTTTCAAGGAGAAGGTGAAACTGTGAGTTTGCTGTCTCTTGTTTAGATCGCGTTATGAACCACTTAAGATATTTTGAGTTATTATTAATTTTGGAGGCATATACTTCCTAAGTTAAAACATTTACCATTTTAATAATTAAAGCATTTCAATCTTTAAGGCATAATTACATAATATTAATCATGGATATAAAATAGATATAAAATTAATGTTATGCCCAAATATGTAAAATCATAGCTATTCCATTTGGAGTCTTAGGTTAGACAGTCTTAACGTATTTTATAAAGAAATTATGCAAGAGAGAAGAAAAGTGAATTTACCAAAAGATTATAAAGGCAAATGCTGAAATTGCTTATTTAAAGATATGTCTTCTAAGGGAGAAAACTCAGATAGAGGTCAGCACTGAAAACCAAGCAGCCGGCGTTGTTCTACTTACTCTTCACAGAAAAAGCATAAAAGTGTTATTTGTCATAAATGATAAAACTCTGAAGAAAGAAATATCAATAAAATCTCTCATTTTAAGTTTTAAAGAACTCTGAGCAAAGTTTCTCTATTATAGTTATAAATAGATTTCAGTATTATTTTATACCAAATCAAAAGCTAGATGCTTACATCAGTACTTAGTCATCTTATGAATAAATTCTGTTTGTCTTATTTTGAGTAGTCATCAATTATAAACTTTATGATACTTTACTGTGTCTTTTAAATATATCTATGTAATGAAATATGCATATATTTAAAAGATAAGTGAATCGTGTGTAGAGGGGTTGGTGAATGAGGCAGGGTGGTATATAATCGTAGATATTTTTTTAGATTATTTGGAGAGTTTTGCTCCTGCCATAAGAAGTAAAAGTTAAGAGATATAATATCTAACAACCTTAGTCACGAACTTCATTTGAAACTTTTATTTTGTTTTTGTAATTATACATATCAAAGGATTCATTCTTGCTATCTTCATGATTTCTAGTTCATTTTTATGATCCTTTCTCACCTGTGGCATTATTTTCTCTGGTGTCAGTTATCCATGATCAATCAAAGGTAGAAAATATTAAATGGAAAGGTAAAATGTAAGTGCTAAATTTGCACTGTTCTGAGTGTCAACATGAAAGCTCCCACAATCCTGTCCTGTCCCTTATGCCAAGATATGCCATTTCTCAACCCAGCATCCTAGTGTGTTCAACACTTTCTCTATCAACTTGATGTGTGATGTATGCTGTGAATATGGTTTTTAAACCATTGGTTAATAAAGAAGCTGCTCTGGCCTATGGCAGGGCAGAATAGAGCTAGGAGAAAAAACTAAACTGAATGCAGGGAGAAAGAAGGCCAAGTCAGTCATATACCATATAGCTATCAAGGAGAAAATTGCCGGAACCTACTGGTAGTACCCAGCCTCAATACATAGCTTAATAGAAGGGTTAGCTTAAGATGTAAGAACTAGCTAGTAATACGCCTGAGCTATTGGTCAAACAATGTTGTAATTAATATAGTATCTATGTGATCATTTGGGTCTGGGCATCCGGGAAACCAATGTGCAGTCTCCATTTATATTTTCTCTCTGTTAGTGATTCAGCAGTGATTTTGATTTGTAGCCCTGTACCACAATGCATACACAGTTTAGGTTGCTTAATTTAATCATGTGACCAATGTCTTATCTTCCATCAAATAAGATATTTTGAGAGGGAACAGACACCATTGAATATTATTTATCATACCACATTGTTAGAATTGTTCTGTTTTAATTATTAATCTATTATTGTGTCTATCTTATAAATTTACTTTAATGTATAGAAAAAGTTACAGCAAATATAATGATTTGTACTACCCATAGGAATATTATGTTCACAAATATGTACTTATCACTGCTATTTAATGAATTTTATAATATTTCATCATCCCAGGAAAAAAAGCCTCAAATTCTTTCACAGTCACTCTGTAGTCCTTCAGCCCTTGATCTATGGATATCAATCATGTATTTTCTAACTCTGCATTGGCATGTAAATAGATGACCTTTCTGTATTGTTTCTTGTAAGTTATCGGCATAATGTTTTCACAGGTTGTTCATCTTATGCATATACCACGTTTTGTTTGCCTACTTGCTAGTTATGTTTATTATATCTTCTGTATGTTTATTGTAAATCTTGTTGGAACATTTATTTATATGGTTTTGTTTAGAAGATTCTGAGTACATACACACACACAAACATATACAGATAGCATTTATTATTTTGGAATACACTCAGGAATGGAAAATCTGAGTGATAGGGTAATTCTGTTTCTACCCGTGAGAAGGCTCTCACCTTTCCCCATAGCATCAATACTAATTTAGATACCTAGCAGCGATATCTTTTTGCTATTCCTCACATGCCTCACTGACCATCTTTTTCTTACCATAACCTCATCATGAGTGTGAAGTTGTTTCTCGTTGTGATATTGACTCTCGCTCAACTAGTATAATATGAAGAGCCAATAACTACCTTCTTTTTGTCTGTGAATTAAGCACTCTGCTTGAGTGCTGAGAGTAGAGTGGAGGGGGCAGGTAGAAAGCGCAAACCTCTGAGCTTAAATTCAGTCCAGAAGGGAAGAAGTAATCCGCAGTCACAAACAGTGCCAAGTGATCCTACATGAAGTGTCCCCAAGAGGTTAGGTTGGCAGTATTGGTCCTGCCTGCATGAGAAAACTTGGGGTACTTTCTTGGTTTCTGTGCTTGCTGTTCATGGGGGCTTTGCACAGGAGGGAGCATAAGATAAGAAGAACAGGAAGATTGTGTCCTGTGCAGTTACTTGCTAATATGGGACTTTTCAATATCAGAAGGAAACAGTCAATAGATATTTTTATCCTACAACTATAATTACGTCAAATATTTGGAAAGAAAAGGTCACTCTGATAGAAGAACTACAGTTATTAAAATTGAACTGGCAATGTTAATAACTTTCCGATGAGATATAGACACGTACAGTTCTGAAATGGGAACCAAATTTAATTATTCTAAAATTAGATATAAAACTAAACAGGTAAAGGGGAAATGTTAAAGAACAGGGGAGGATGTTAAATCAATATGATTAATTAACTTGTTATAAATAAGTTGAGTATTGCTATGTTGATCTGTAAATCGTTTATCATGCTCGCAGTTGTAAGAGAGAATCTTCATAATAATGATAATGGTGTGTGTCCTCCTCCCACCTATAAGACATGTCATGACAAATTGTTAACCAACTGTCTCACACGTACAAATGCTAATGCAATCCTAATATAATCAATAATAATAAAAATCAACAATAGAACAAATCATTTTGATGTTGCTTGGAAAGGGAAATTTATTACAGCTCAGGGTTCATGTGTGAATAAAGCACCAAAACACCATTATTCATCTTTTTAAGTCTATATTTACATTTTGAATTTTAATTTTCAATGAGGGCAAGAGGAAGTGGGAGAAAATGAGGGAAATATTTCTATTGGCCTCCTACGCTTTGTCCCTTCTCTCTGTGTGTGTCTTTCTCTCTCTGTCTCTCTCTCTCTCTCCCTCTCTCTTCTCTTTCTTTCTCTGTCTCTCTGTCTCTCTCTGTCTCTCTGTCTCTCTGTCTCTCTCTGTCTCTCTCTCTGTCTCTGTCTCTGTCTCTGTCTCTCTCTCTCATTTCTGCAGGATCCCTTCCTGTATTAAGAATGCACATTGATACATTTCTTCCATCTCTACATTTACTGCCAGTTTTCTCTGTAGATCTCCAAAGTGAAAGTCTATTGGGATGTGTGGCCCTGTACTTGAGGATTTATCTAGTCTGCAGTATGTCTATGAATGGAAACACAGACACCACCGATATCTAGTTCATCTCAACAGAAAGAATGCACTTACTTTCCTTCAAATATAGTTCCTTAGAATTTAGACATGTCTATCTCCTGATACGAACAGGAGAAAATTCCTAATTTTTAGCATATTTTTTGTGCACAAAGCCTACGTCACTTCCATTCAATTTTCGCTGAGCCTTAATTGCCTCCCTATGTCTTCATAAAAGTAGGTGCGATAGTATAGGCCCCCAAAGTAGAAAAATGTGAATACCCATGTAGAAAACATCAAGCCTGACTAAACAGGATTAGAGAGATAGTCCGGGGATTACGAACACTGGCTGCCTTTCCAGAGGGTCTAGGTTCAGTTCCCAGAACCCACATAGCAGCTGTCTCTAAGTTCAGTAATGGGAGATCCAGTGACCTCTTGTGCCCTCCATCAGCACTGCATGTGATTTACAGACATACGTGGGTGGATGGGAGGGTAATGAAACAAAACAAAACAAAAACTCACACACAAAGCACGAATTCTAATTGGTCTTAACAATAAAACCCAGAGTCAGGAGTTAATACTGAAGACCAGAGGAGAGATGCCAACCACTAAAGAGTTCTTTTACCTCTACTAATGATCAGACCATAGGGGTGATTCTCTCCTCAGACTGCATCTCTCCAGACTTTATCTGTCTCCACCAAACCTCAGAATGCACTGAACTCCTGTCTCCATCCCCTTTTATTCGTCTCTCATCCAGCCATATCATTCTCGTCTCCACGTTCCTAGTGCTGGGATTAAAGGCGTGGGATCCCAAGTGCTCGAATCACCTTTGTGTGAGCTCTGTTTCTCTTTTAGACAGATTCGATCTTGTGTAGCCCAGGGTGGCCTTGAACTAACAAAGACTCCTCTGTCTCCTGAGTCCTGGTATTAAAGGTGTGTGCCACCACTTCCTGGCCTCTCGTAGTTTAGCTCTGCACTCTAAACTTCAGGTAAGCTTTCTTAAAGCATAAACAAAGTATCACTGCGCATACACATAAAATTAGAATATTTTTTTAAAGTATGCTTACAATTAAACTTGTCCTTTTGTTCTGAAACTCATAGATAGTTTGCACAGATGAACTGGTAGATCCATCTCTACTTAAGCCACACATTCATGACTATACCTAAACAGAAAGTCCCAGAGTAGACTGTGGTGTCCTCTTCCTAGAACTTATTCATACTACATGCTACCATTATCCACAGAGATCTCTGCAGTGTCCAGCCTCTCGGGAATTTAATTCACACTAAGGATTATTTATTTTGTGCATATTGGATGTAAACAATGCTGAGAGCTACAAAATTACCTTTTGTCTTACACTACTAACAAGTCACCTTGGTAGATGTTCTATTCACTGGGGGGACTTCTGAGTTCTCATTCTGTATGTCTCTGCCAATCATGGCCAAGAAGATGCTCTGGAGTAGGGGTCAGGGAAGGATGAGCTGTCTAGCTCCAGCTCCTGGTAGGAGTCTTTCTTGTTTAAAGACAAACATGCTGTGATCTATGATGGGACAGAAAAAGATTTTTGTGGCATCATTTTGATGTATAGTTTGGATTGCTGAAGGCTAAATTTAGATTGATAAAAGGCTTTAGGAAACAAATGAAAAATCATTTAAAAGATTTACTCTGGGCTTATACATAAATATCTCATTTTATGAAAACAAATTTCTCCCTCGTTATTCTAGAGATCAGACTATTACATCTAACTATTTATTGGCAACCATTGTTTGTCTGGCTTTTATGCATAAAGATTAATTATTAACATATTTATCTGTATGAATATGTATGTGTTATTGCACATGGGTGTGCTTTGACTAGGAGACCAGAAGAAGATGCTAAGAGGCCTTCACCTTTTCCTTTGAGGCAAGATCTTTCTCTCTCTATCTGGGGTACATATTTTCTCAATTAGACTGAAATCCAAAGAGCCTCAGATATCCTCCTGCTTCTACTTTTCTCAGAACTGTAGTTACATCTGTGTGTGGGGTCCTGTCTTGCTCAGAACTGGGGCACTATCTTTGTGTATGCTCCTGTCTTGCTCAGAACTGGAGTTACATCTGTGTGTGGACCCCTGGCTTGTTCCTTGGGTGTTGGGATCTGAACCCTTTACTCTGCAGCAACTGCACTTAACTGCCAGGCCATCTCTCCAGCCCCTTTGGGTTAACTTTAAACTCCTGGTCCCCTACTTTATTTATTTATTTATTTTACATTCTGTGAATCACAATTCTTAACTCTTTGACAAAACAACTGTCCCTTGAAATTTGCTAGTTAGTAGCAGGGAAGGTGGTGTGTTAGGCAGTGCAGGGGCAAAGTTGGGATCCTTACAAGGAGGGCAATGATCCTGGACTGACACCATTGTTCCTCAAATCTTTAAACAGTACAAGTCAGTTTCAGAAGCTATACCATTTTCTTTTCTGAGTTGAAGTCCCCAGAGTTCTAGATTTCCCGGACTTCCTTCGCCACACGTGCTTTACTTAGTATAGAGCTATGAATGTGAAAAACCGTTAGTCTTGAGGGATTAGCCTCTCCCTAGTGCTCCGCGCAGTATTTTAAAGGTTTCCCAGTGTTATAGATTGTGTTGAAATAACACAGCCTGCTCAGTATTAAATTTCTTTATTCATATTTACTAGTGTCTTGGTACAGCACAATCCTTAACTTCCTATAGGGAAGGAGGCGGTATACAGCAGGGGAGTGCATTCTTCAGGAATATCGAAAGGCGAGTTGTTGATTTTAAAGACATTTTGTCATAGATGAGGGAGGGAGAAAGAGATCAAACCAGCCAGTCCAGCCAATCCAAGGCTCCATTCATGCATCTTCACTGCTTAGCGCTTTTCCCTTCGGTACCATTAGCATTTTCATTTCGAAAACTGACAGTCTGCAGTGGAAGCAGTAAAAATGTTCAACCTGTGGTTTAAATTATTGATTTTTTAGAATATTGAAGCAGTATTTCAAATGGATTTTGTTAGAGATACTTCTGGGTGGGGGGTTTCAAAGGTAATTTGATATCCAAAAGCCTGTGTGTTTCAAAGATTTCCCATTCTTTGAATTCTTTTAGACTCTGGGTGATTGGATAAAAATGCTTATTGTCTTTGAGATTCTAAGTAGCACAACACAGGCTGCTGGAACTTAAAAGTTATACTTGCATGCAATGTTCCTTTTGATTTATGGTGGAGGCGTGGGGTTTAGTCGACTAGTAAAATAAATCTTTTTAAATTTGAAAACAAAAGATGATTTTAAAATGAAGGAAAAGGTTTGCATCTTTGGAAAATAAGTAGCCCAAGTGATAACTAGTTTGTTGATACCAAGGTGAGATTGTGTAAGAGTGGGTTTTAAGAAAGCTGCTCTAAATGTGCTATGTTTATAAGATGTGATTAAGGCCGCAGAAATTGCCTTCAATGTCCTCCTATGTCCCCTGTCACCGTCAGCACTCACGTATGAATGGAAAGTGATTCGAAGGGACCAGGAATACTGACTTGTGTGCGTGTGTGTGTGCCAGGCATGGGGTTTATGATTCACTGCATGTTTCTACTTGTGGAAAAAGCTACTTAAAATTACATTACATCAAATGGCTTGATCTGCAATCACTCTCCAAGTCCAAGTCCTATTGAAGTCAATGAGAGCTTGGAGTGCAGATTTATGGCTGTATCAAGCTTACTATGTGGAAAGTTGTATTGTATTTGCAGTGTCAAGTATCAAACACCTCAACAGATGACACGGGTTTGAAATGAAATCTGATATGCCTCCTTGACAAGTAAAAATGAATTAAAAAACTGGATCAAAGCAGATCTTTTTGAGGAATTGGGAAATGAAAGGGAAGTCTGCTACCGAATACATGAGATATATCCATAATAAACCCTGTGAACATTTCAATCAACTTAAAAATCCCTTCTCAATGACACTGTGACCATGAAAACTGGTTAGAGTGTCTATGGATGTTGCGACTTCAGGGAAATAAATTTTTAATAAGAAGGTGAAGACTGTGGAATCAATTTCTTTTCTAAGATCTACTCTTCCATATCTAAAAACTACAGAACGGCTGACAAGATGGCTCAGTGGATTAAAATGCTGTTGCCTGCCATGTCTGGCCACCTGAATTCAATCCTCAGAAAGCACTTGATGCAAGGACAGAGCCAACTCTCAAAATATGACACGGAGTCCTTTCTATGTTGGCCAGCTATGAGTAAGACTGGAGCCCACCCTGAAACGTGGTTACTATACCCAGTGAAACTCCATTGGAGAAAACTAGTTTTTTCTTTGCAAGCGAGTATTCTAAGAAATGATATTAATAGTTAATTTTCAATAAAAAATTCTATGCTATGATAGTACAGAAATATGTCGGTCATATTAGCAGTTGCGTAGCTTTTAAAAATTAAAATTAATTCTGAAATTTGTGTGTTCTGATGTGTAGCTATGTGTGTTAGAGTGTATTTTTTGCCCTTTATATATACATTTGTTATTTTTGTAGGCTTTTTCTTCCTATTGCTTTTTGGGGGCAATTTTTTTTATTTTATCAGTCTTTTGCTTGTAAGTTGTGGTTCCTAATTTAAGATTTTTGTAGGCTTTGTGTGTACATGAGTTTCTTGTAGCTTGTTGTTTGTTTGTTCTACATGTTTGTTTTCTAAAGAGAGAAAGGAAGGGCATGACTTTGGGTGAGAGGGAATGTGGGGACGAGCTGGTAGGAGCATGCCTTCAGAATGTAGCATATGAAACATTGTTCTCAATAGATAGTGTTTGCAGGTTGCCTTGTTGTTTCATAATATTATAGTTAAGGAAAGAGAAACCCAGGGAATTAAATAACTACTTTTGGTCATGTATATACTTCCAAAGTCACTTTTTGTCTCTCTGTCTCTCTCTTATTGTGAAAAATGACTCCTTAAAGTCGGCATCAACCAAGGGATGAATGCCATGCACCTGCCATATCAACATTAGGCAGACTGAGGCAGGAGGATTGCAAGTTTGAGGTCATCCAGAAATATGTTGCAGCACCTTAAGACCAACAATAACAGTGCATATTGTCATCTTCATGAAAATCAGTGAAAAACGAAAATCAAAACCCAGGACACACTGAGCTCCTGACATCACATAGTCTCTGTGTACAGTATGCTCATAGGTTTTTGTCTCCTTTCATACATATTCCCTTTTCCATCCATTAAGTTTTAAAACCAATCATGTGAATTGATATCCCAGACACTAGGTAAAAACTCATTCAGAAAATTTTTACAACAATGTATGCAGTATAAATTTAAATTAGTATCATATGCTGGTTATAAATGAAGTCTAGAATAAGAAATGCAGAATATATATTCTTTTTTTGTTTTTTTTTATTGAGAAAAGGAAAAAAAATGTTTTCCCCTCCTCCCAGTCTCCCATTTCCCTCCCCCTCCTCCCACCCTTCTCCCCTTCCCCCCACTCCTTTTCCCCTCCCTCTCCAGTCCAAAGAGCAGTCAGGGTTCCCTGCCCTGTGGAAAGTCCAAGGTCCTCCCCCCCTCCGTCCATGT